>NC_051396.1:2085750-2088250 GCF_015228065.2 Penaeus monodon | reverse complement strand
AGTATTTGGGCTTCGTATATACAGACATGCCGACGGATAAACATGTGTACACAGAGAGATACAGAAATACACAGACAAAACTGACATAGAGAGAAAACAAAAGAGACACACATGTACATAGCGATAGATCAGGTTGGATTAGGTGAGACTTGGGTAGATTTTATAGAGTTTATTTATAAGTCTATTTAGTGTTTTCAGTTGTTTACAAATTCCCATAGATTTGTAACGTTAAACTACGAAATGTATTAGGATAAGTTCGACTGCATGTTTAAAGCTATGTTACATGCCTGTGTTATGCTGTGATATGCCACTTAACGTCACTCTCAGCTATAACCAGACTGCTTAGGACGTACCTACATGATAATCCTCTAACACATTACTTAGCCCTTACTTAGAAAGAGGAGGGCGGGGTGAAACGTAGATCACTAAATACTATTATATTCATGATATAAGTAGGCCTATATATAAGTATTTAGTACGGCATTCAGTCCCAGCTATAATCATTTCCAATTTGTATCTATTGGTTCCATATTTGAACTGCTTTTAGAAAACAGTATCTCTCTTACGCGATTTTGGTCTGGGCAGATACGTACCTTTGACGGGCAGGTACACTTCCTCGATGTCATGTCATATTATAGCATGTCAAGGGCATGGTATGTGTGTCTTGTCATGCCGTGTTGTGTTTTGATGGGTTCATATGAATAAGTATTGATAGAGATGATGAAGTGTGCATGGAACCTGAACACTGATGTATGTAAGTTATTGCAGCAAATAAAGAAAATTGTATTTAGTGTATATAAAGAGATCTTTATATACAGGAGATTAAGAAAGTTGGCTTTGTGTAGTTATGGAGAAGGGGGGTGGTCCCTGACACGAGGCTATTATCAAGCTGCAATGGCCAACTAGGACGAGATTGCAGATAATAACAACTAGACAAAATCTCTTGTGCTAATTTAGCATTAAAAGTCCACGGATAATTATAATACAGTAGAGAATCCACAAATAATGTTGAAGCTGATTGCTATCTTCCCATTGAGAGCCCGCAGTAAAGAAACTTAGCTCAGCTTATGTTCCTGAGAATTAGGCTTGGATAATCATAACAGCTTGCAATAAACTCGAGCAATAAACATAGCCGTGTGAAGTTAGGTCCTTAACACGCACATACACCAGGGTAAAGGAAGTAGTAGGAATAAGGAGGGCACAGAATAATGGATCTTATGACTATAGGAAAAAGGGTGACTTTAGGAATAAGGATGAAGCATAGGAAAGAGGATGAAACATAACCATAAGAATAAGATTGACAATTATGACCATAATAATAAGGATAGCAATAGAAATAGGAATCAATGACCAAGCAGGATGGCACAGGAATAAGAATAACACTTCTGACCCTACGAACAAGGAATAAAGACGGAATAAAGAGAGGAATAAAGACCGCAATAAAAGTAAGAATGAATTCGGCATCAGGATGACACATAGCCATAAGAATAGGGATGAGACGTAGGAATCAGGATGGATCCTATGACCATGCGAACAGGGACACACGGGAATAAAATCAACACTGATGACGCATTATAAAGAGGACACTGCATCCGCACTCACCACAGACAGACTTCCAATGACGATGGTTCCCTTACGAAGCGACACGAAGACGCAGCAGTTATCGGTAGACCAGTAATCGAGGTTGGCCTGAGTGCTCATGTACATCTCCCCCTCAGCCAGCGTCGCGGTGGGTGGGTGGGTGGTAGGGGGGGGGCTCTCTGCACGCTCTGGGGTCTTGAGATATTTTTAAAAAGTTTTTTTTATTTGTTTATTATATTTATTTGTTTTTATTTGTTATTATTATTATTTTTTGTTGTTGGGTTTCTTCTGTCTCTTCGTTTTTTATTTTTTGTTTTATTTTCTTGGTTTTCTTTTGACTGGTTAGTTGTTTTTATTGTTTCTTTTTTGTTTTTTGTCTTTTTGTTTTATTTATTTTTTGTTTTGCTTTGTGTTTTTTTTTAGGTTTATTTACATATTTCTTTATTTCTTTTGTGGTTTTTGTCCATTCTCAGATGTTTATTGTTTTCTTTCCTTTCCTCGCGTTTTATAATAATAAAACAATATATTATTTATCTTTTTCTAGTTTCATTTATTTGCAAGTTCGCTGATGTATTTCTTTATTATCACTTTCTTATGAGACGTTTTTCTTGCCTCGCGATTTGTTGAAAAAAAAAATCAATTTTCTCTTTTTCTCTTCTTCTCTATCTTTACTTCCTTTGTTTTCTTTATTTGTCTCTTTATATTCTTTTGCGTTTAATAACACTTTGTGGTTTGATAAAGCTGGATGTTATTCTTGTCTTTAATTCTTTCTTAAATGATTCGTTATGATTTTATTGTTTTTATTTTATCTCGATTCTAAAACGTTGACGCCAGATTTGTTATTATTATTATTGTAAATTCTTCTATTTCCTTTGTTCTTAATTTTATTTATGTGTTTTCATTTGATTTATTTTTTCGT
>NC_051396.1:2038250-2070750 GCF_015228065.2 Penaeus monodon | reverse complement strand
GGGATCTTGCCCATTCTGAATACCGCGGAACAACCCGAACTATACAAGTCTATTCAAAACAAAAGAATTTATTTCTTATTTCAACTTGAAATAACTTTTCTAAATATTTTATCTCCGTAAAATGACCTTTCCAGTTAATTCACCTACTTATATATATATTTTTTTCTAGGTATTTGATCTTCATATACTTAGAATAATTTTAAGTATTTTATCTCTTTGAAATAACTTTTCCAGGTAATGCATGCACTTACAATAACTTTTCTAAGTTTTTCATCGCCGTAAAGTAACTTTTTCAGTTAATTCATCTACTTAAAATAACTTTTCTAAGTATTCTATCTCTGTAAAGTAACTTTCCAGTTATTTCATCTACTTAAAATAACTTTTCTACTTAAGATTACCTTCCATCTTTATATACACACATTTGTACCCTATAAGTTATTTAATCTGCTTAAAATAACTCTTCCATTTTAATTCACCCCCTTAAACTTTTCTACCTAAAATGCCTTGAACTCTTTATACACTCGCGCGGACTGAAGAGGAGAAAGAAGAAGAAGAAGAAGCTAAAAAAAGAAGAAAAGAAGACGAAATTGGCCCCTTTCCGCCGTCACCAGTCGGCCGGGCATCCGAGTCCCACAAAGGATTGCGCCGCAGTGTGAGTTGAGACTTGGAGGCGAGCAGGTGGTTTGCGCGGTCCGTCTCTCGCGTGAGGATGTGTCTATCGAACCCGTGTTGTTTCTCGTGTCTCTGAGGATCTTTCGTGAGTGGAGTACGGTGTTGGTGTGTCCAATGCGAGCTAGACAGTGAGATCTGTGGATAATTTGTGAATATATATGTATTTTTTTTATATATGTTATTTTTTTATTTTTTATTTTTTCTTCTCTCATCGCGTGCTGGACCGGAGCTGAGTTTCATAAGCGGTAAGTAATATTTGTGAATCAAATCCGAAGCTTTGGATTAGTGCTAACACAGTGATAGAAGGTGGAGACGTGCATTTCATGTAACTTATTTCATATACTAAGTTTTTTTATTATTATTATTATTAATTTCAATCAAAAGCTCGGAAATTAATAACCTCTATTCCAGGGTCGTTATAACTGGCATTTTTATTGATTTAGTTATTTATCTATCTATTTATTTATTGTTTTTGTGTAGTGCACTTGCTGTATTGAGAAATGCGAGAATTGTCAGTGTGTTCAGCCGTCGGTGAAATATGAAGTCAGCTAAACATTTTGATGACTTGTAAGATTAATAGCGACATGTGAACACGGATGAATGGGAAACGAGAGAGAGAGAGAGAGAGAGAGAGAGAGAGAGAGAGAGAGAGAGAGAGAGAGAGAGAGAGAGAGAGAGAGAGAGAGAGAGAGAGAGAGAGAGAGAGAGAGAGAGAGAGAGACTGGACAGACAGAAAGAGAGAGAAAACAGACAGACAAAAAAAATATTAGATTAGATAAAGTGAAATGTAATATTATCAAGGTATAAAACATAAGGTCTATTCATAAACGTAAATATACGTATACGAGACGGAGACAAAGAAAGAGAAAGAGAAAGAGAAAATGAGAGAGACAGAGAAAGAGAAAGAGAAAAAGTGAGACAGGCAGAGGCAGAGACAGAGACAGAGACAGAGACAGAGAAGAAGAAGAAGAAGAAGAAGAAGAAGAAGAAGAAGAAGAAGAAGAAGAAGAAGAAGAAGAAGAAGAAGAAGAAGAAGAAGAAGAAATGAGAGCTGCAGTAAACATGCCCAAAGGTTTATTGCAATTGTCTCGTTTACAGTAGCAGTTTTGTAACGTCTCTTATTAAGCGAGTTATGAACAACATTACTATTGTTGTTGTCAGGTTGTTCAGTTAACTCGTTTTTTTATTTCAGAATTAAGTTGTATTAGTTTCCGTTTTTAATTAACTTTTGACTCTGATGCTACTGGCATTACCGATAATGTCATTATTGTTCGGTATAATAATGGTGATGAGTATGTATTTGTTCCTTTTGTTAGTGTGATGTTGCTGTTATTATTATTATTTCATTGTCATTATTATTTGATTCTGTTATTACCCTTAAAGTCATTATTATCATGAATATTGTTATTATTATTATTATTATTATTATTATTGTTTTTTATTATTATTACTACTACTACTACTCACAACTAGTATTACTATCATTATAATCTGCGTTATTATTATCATTTTTGTTGTTATTTTGTTGTAATTGTAATTTTGTTGCGTCATATTTGTTACTCTTATTGTAATTATGATCAATAATATTGTTAATGTTTTTATTAGCATTTTTGTTATTATTATTATAGTTGTTTTGTTATTATTATTGTTATTATTATTATTACTATTATTATTATTATTATTATTATTATTATTATTATTATTATTATTCATAGTAGTAGTAGAATTTATGACAATTTATTATTGTCATTATTGTCTTAATAATGATAATAACTGTGATAATGACAGCAATAATCATAATGATGATTATAATAATAATAGTAGCAGTAATAGTAACAATGATAATGATGATGATATGATAATAAAAATAATGATAATGATAATGATAATAATGATAACAATAACAATAACAATAACAATAACAATAATAGTAGGAACAATAATAATATTGATACTGTTATGTGTTATCATTTTATAAAAAAAATTGTGATTTCTTTCAAACGCTAAAGTGATAAAATCTTATATTGATATTAATAATAGTGATTGTAATAAATATTATAATACTAGTAATGATAATAACAATAATGATAATGATGGGGAGATAATAATAATGACAGTAATAGTTGGCCTGTTGTGATGATAATTATGATTATATTGATTATAATTATATGCATTGTTTTATTATTGTTATTATTATAATTATCATAATAATAATGATAATAATAATGATAATAATAATAATAATAATAATAATTATTATTATTATTATTATTATTATCATTATCATTATCATGATCATCATCATTATTGTTATTATTATTATTATTATTGTAGTGATTGTTATTATTATGAGCATTACTATTAATGAAATTGATATAATTATTGTTTTTCTTATTATCATCCTTACCACTTTTATCGTTTATTTTTATCATTGTCATTGTTATTGTTAATATTATAATCGCTATTGCTATTGATCATAATGACAGTAATAAAGATAATGATAATAATGATGATAAAAAGTATAATAATAATGGGAATAATAATGGGAATAATAATAGTAATAATCATAATGATACTAATTATAACAGTAGTAATATTAAAAGTAAAATGAATAGTAAAAGTAAGAATAATGATAATGATAATGATATTATCATTGTTCGTGTTATTTATATTTCTACCTTTATTATTGCATCATTGCCATCAGCTTATTTTTTATTTTCCTTATCATAATTTATTTCATTTCACTCTCAGATAATTTTATGAACACCGAGAAAACATAAGTTCTTAGAATTGCATTTTATATTTTCCCTTGAAATAATCTCTCGCATCATAGGCATGATACATATAACAGTGTGTGTCATTTTATAAACAGAAGTAGGATAATAAGATTTGTCCTTTTTGAAAATTGATTTTCGATTATGGCACTGAAATTTTGTCCTAAATATTGGAAAAAAGGCATTATATATTGGTTATGGTAATGAAATTTTGTCCTAAATATGTGAAAAAAGTATTGTTGGTTATGGTGATTGAAAAAGGTATTGTTGATTATGATACTGAAATCTGTTCTTTTGAAAACGGTGTTGTAATGAAAATGGTGTTGAAATAAGTCTTTACTTTTAAAACTGGTATTGTCGATGACGGTTCTGAAAATTGTGTCCATAATTTTGAAAATTGAATCAACGATTATGGTACTGAAATCTTATACCTAATTTTGAAAATGAAATTGACGATTATGGTACTCCGATTTTGGTACCGAATCTACGGTATTATGGATATAATGATCGATTTTTTTTCTTATAGATAACTTTGTTGGTAATATTGGTATTGCTGGAATATGTCTCTTTTCAGGACTTCTCATTTTTGTTGTTATTATTGTTATTAATCTTTTGTTATTTGTATTTTCATTTGTATATCCTATTGATATTGTTAATGTTATTATCATTGTTTTTGTTATTGTTTTTGTTGTTATTACTATTGTTACTATTGATTTATTATTATTGTCCTTGCTCATCATCATCATCACCACCATCATGATATTGATAATAATAATAGAAATTATTTTAATTATGAAAATAATATTAGCAGTAGTAGTACTAGTGTTAGTAGTACAAGTAGTACTATTATTATTATTAGTAGTAGTAGTACTAGTTTTGGTAGTAATAGTAATTATTATCAGTAGTTAGGCTAGTATCATTTTTATCATTGTTATGGTTATTGTCTGTTATCATTGTCAGTATGATGATTATTGTTTTTGTTGTTATGATTATTAGTTACTGACGTTTCTCTGTTATTGCCGTTGTTGTGATTATAATAGGTATGATAATGAGGCTAAGAGTAATAAAGATAACAATAATAATTATGATATTGATAACAACAACAACATTTACAATAATAATAATGATAAAAACAAAAATTTCAACAGCTATAATAATAATAATAATAATAATAATAATAATAATAATAATAATAATAATAATAATAATAGTAGTAATAGTAATAATAATATTATGAGTGATAATGAGGTGAATGATATTGATAATGAAATTGATGATAACAGTAATAATAATGATGATGATGATGATAACAATAATAATGATAATAATAATAATAATAATTATTATTATTATTATTATTATTATCATTAGTATTATGATAATAACTATTGTGGTGATAATTATTCTTATTATTATTGTTATTGTTACTGTTACTATAATTTATTATTATTATTATTATTATTATTATTATTATTATTATTAGTAGTAGTAGTAGTAGTAGGATTAGTCTATTATTGTGTTGTTTGAAATATTCATCTAGTAACCAGTAAGAGTGCAATAAAGACTACAGTAATTACGGTACATCAGAAATAAGTTTGAAAACGATAAAATGTATTCAGAATATTAATGACGAATAATATAAAATAATGATAATAGGAACAGTAAAGATGATATTGATAATGATAATAGTAATAGTAGTAGTAGTAATGATATCAATAAAAATAATGATAAAACAACAATGATAACAATAAAGTTGATAGAAGCAATAATTGTTGCTATATTACTACTAATGACAGTGATAATGACAATAATACTGATAATGCTGCTACTGATGATGATAATTATAATTGCGATAGTGATAATGATAATGCTAATACTAATGATGATATTAATGGCAATGTTTATGTTAATGAAGCTAATGATAAACGATAATGGACAATAATAAGGCATATAATGATAGTGGTTTTGATAATGCTGGTAAGAATTATGATCGTCGTAATGACAGTAATTACAATAATAATAAGCGTAGTGATTATAATTATAATGAAGGTAGTAGTAGTGAAGATATCTAATAATATCAACATCCTCCTCATCATCATCATCATTACCATCATCATCATCATCATCATCCTCCTCCTCCTCCTCCTCCTCCTCCTCCTCATCATCATCATCATCATCATCATCATCACCATCACCATCATCATCATCATCATCATCATCATCATCATCATCATCATCATCATCATCATCATCATCATTCTCATCCTCATGAGAAACCATCATCATTTCGTAATAACAATATCAATAATAGTTATGCTTATGACAACATCAACAATTAGCGACGGACTTAGGTTTTGTTAGACTGAAGCAGGTTTAATTCCCAAGGAATGTGTGGAGATGAAATCATCAAATTCTAAACAAAAAGAAAAAAAAGGAGAAAAGAAGGAAATAGAAAAAAGATCAGATAAAAGAAAAGAAAAGAAAAAGAAGCAGAAGAAGAAGAAGAAAAACAGATTTGGGTAAAGCATGAAAATGTGACGTAACGTCGAAATAACAAAGTTCTGGCTACACGAAAATTGAAGTAAAAGCGAAGTCACTATCTTCTAGTTAGGCGAAAGCAGGATGGTTATGACGAAAGCACAAAAGTTCTGGCTCGTTATTCGAAAACTTGAGACGAAGACGAAAGCGAGAAGTTTGGACGCATGCACGAAATTATGGTCCTAAAAAAAAGCGAGATTAAAACGGGGTTTTGACTAAAAGAAAGCACGCTGTTGAGATGAAAGCACAAACTTTTAAACGAAAGCACTCGGCTCTGGCCAGGACGAAAGCACTCGGGTCTGGCCAGGACGAAAGCACTCGGCTCTGGCCATGACGAAAGCACTCGGGTCTGGCCAGGACGAAAGCACAGACCTCTGGCCATGACGAAAGCACTCGGCTCTGGGCAAGCAAGGCGAGGTAGCAGTCAGGCGAATCTGCTTGTGCAGTCGCTTCGCTAACTGTTTGCTGACGCTTGGCTGACCAGAGGCTCTCGCGTTTACACATACTCGGGTAGGTTCGTGTGTGCGCGTGTGCATTTGTGTGTGTGTTCACGCTAATACGTAATGTGTCGATGTGTGTGTGTGTGTGTGTGTTGTGTGTGTGTGTGTGTGTGTGTGACGCGTATGGAGATAGGAATTGATCAAATAAATACTCAGATAGCCAAAGGTATATAATTTATTATTGAGGTAGCCCCCTCCTATTTATTTCTGCTCCCCTTTCTCTCCCTTTTCTTCTCCCTCCTTCTATCTTCCTCTTTTTATTTCTCCTCTCCCTCTCTTTTTTTTTCTTCTCCCCTCCCTCTCTCTATTTTTTTTTCTTCTCCCCTCCTCCCTTTTTCTTCTCCCTCCCTCTCCCTTTTTTTTCTCCCCTCCCAGTATTTTTTCTTTTCTTTTCCTCTCCCTCTCTCTCTCTTTTTTTTTTTTTTTTTTTTTTTTTTTTTTTACCACACTTCTCTCAACTGCTTTTTATTGTTGCAGGAACGACGTCGGTTAGGAAGACATAGTCATGCATTCGCCACTTGCACTTCGCCACTTGCACTTCGCCACTTGCACTTACTCTCCTTCATTTAGTGTTTATTTATTGACTTCAATTCTGTTTTTATTCTGTTGCCTTGTTTACTTGTTTTTGTTTGTTTGGTTGATTGGTTGATTCGTTTTCTTTGTTTTTATTTATTTTTTGCTCTATCTGTTGGTTGGTTTTGTCTACTTGTCTGATGGTAAGCGTTGATGGAAGAGGAAAAAGGGAAAAGAAGAGGAGGAAGAGAAGAAAAGAGGAAAAGAGGAAGAGAAGAAGAGAAGAAGAGAGGAAGAGGAGAGGAGAAATGGTTAAGACTTAAGAGAAGAAAGAGGATTGGTGTGAAAGAAGGAATAGAGGAAATCTAAAGAAAATGACGATAAATAACTTCATTCCTTAGAGTAAGAAACAGGAGAAATAGGAGAAAAGAGGAAAGCTTAGAAACACAAAGGATAAAGAAGTAAACCCAAAAAGGGAAGAAAAAGGAAGAATTGAAGGACAAGAAGAAGGAAGAGAAAAAGTCCGAAAACGGAAAATTAAAAAAATAACAAAGATGAATGAAGAGGAAGTACTAAAAGGAGAATAAAAGATGATGAAAGAGTAAAGAGAAAGACCTAAAAACAGAAAATAAAAAAGCAAGAGAAATAGGGAATAAAAAAAAAAAAAAAAGGCAAGAGAAATAGGGAATAAAGAAGAAAAAAAAAAAGCAAGAGAAACAAGGAATAAGGAAAAAAAGCAAGAGAAACAAGGAATAAGGAAAAAAAGCAAGAGAAACAGGGAATAAGGAGTCAAAGAGGAAGAGAAATGTAAACAAGGCAGAAGACGAGGCAGGTCATCCCTAGGCAGCCGTTCGCGTCGTTGTCTCCGGCCGACCATCCGTCTTGGTCGCCGGGTCGCTCCCGCCCTCGCTCTTGCTCTCGCTCTTTCGCTCTTGCTCTCTCGCTCTTGCTCTCTCGCTCTTGCTCTCTCGCTCTCGCTCTTGCTCTCTCTCTCTCGCCTTCGGTCTCTTGGGCTCTCGCTTTTTCTCTTTGTCTCTCCCTCACTCACTCTCATGTTTTTTCTCTTTCTTTTGTTGTTGCCTTCGCGCTCTCTCTCTGTCTTTCACTCTCTCTCTCTCTCTCTCTCTCTCTCTCTCTCTCTCTCTCTCTCTCTCTCTCTCTACCTCTGTCTCTCTCCCTCTTCCTCTCCCTCTCCCTCTCCCTCTCCCTCTCCCTCTCCCTCTCCCTCTCCCTCTTCCTCTCTCTTACACCGCTCTTATTTTTTAAGCAATCACACCGGATTTCTCAGAAACTCGTTCGCTCTTTCTCTCTCGTTTGTACATTCGCTTGTTCTTTTCGTCGGCGAGGCTGAGAGGAACGAGCAAGAGTATGGAAGATGGAGTGATGAAGAGAGAGCTTGTTAAAGGAGAGAAGCAGAGAAAATGGAGGACGAGAAAGATGCAGATAGAGGGAGAGGGAGAGGGAGATTGAGAGGGTGGGGGTGAGTGAGAGGGAGAGGGAGAGGGAGAGGGAGAAGGAGAAGGAAAAGGAGAAGGGGAAGGGGAAAGAGGAAGGGAGGGAGAGGGAGAAGGAGAAGGGGAAGGGGAAGGGGAAGGGGAAGGAGAAGGAGAGAGAGAGAGAGAGAGAGAGAGAGAGAGAGAGAGAGAGAGAGAGAGAGAGAGAGAGAAAGAAAGAGCGAGAATGAGAGTGCGAGAAACTAAAAAACAGAGAAACTCAAAAATAGAGAGAGACAGAGAGCTAGCGAGAGAGAAAAAAATAAAGAGAAAGAGAAACAGAGAGAGAGAGAGAGAGGAGCGACAGGAAGAGTGATGCCCGAACTGCGTGCCAGCGAGCCGTCAAGCGCGCCCTCGCTGCCCAAGGAAAGGCTGGCAAGACAATCACAATCACAATATAACATCTCCAAGAGGCGGTTCGCGTCCAATATACAAGGCGTCCATCTCTCTCCTTTTCGACGTTGATTGCACTTAGTGTCTCTCCGGCCGTAATGGGACGTCCAGAGAGCCATCGTTTGCGGTTCTTTACGGGAACAATCGTCGTATATTGATTAGAGTTTCGGTTCGGGGAGTAATTGTGTTTGCAACGGTCGGGACAGTGTCGTGATGGCGGCGATAAAGGTGGGTGGGGTGGGGTGGGCCGGGCCGGTTATGATCGATTTTCGTTGGTCTGTTTATCTTATTGTCATGCTAATTGTTTATTAAGGATGCTGGGAGAGAATAGAATGTTAGGATGGATCTTGCTGTGTTAGGTGTTTCGTTAATGGTAAGTAGGGAGGTAGAGAGGCAGGCAGGCATGTTTTTATGTAAGCAGATGGGCAGGCAGACATGTATGTATGTAAGTAGATAGACAGGCAGGCAGACAGGCAGGCAGGCAGGGATGTATGTTTGTATGCATGCATGTATGTATGTATGTATGTATGTATGTATATATTTATTTATGTAGACAGGCATGTATGTATGTATGTATGTATGTATTATGTATGTATGTATGTATGTATGTAAGCAGACAGGCAGGCGGGCAGGCGTGTATGTAAGTAGATAGACAGGCAGGCATGTATGTACGTAGATAAGCAGGCAGGCAGGCAGGGATGTATGTAAGTAGAGAGATAGGCAGGAAGGCAGGGAGTCAGGCATGTGTGTATGTAGATAGGCAGACAGACAGACAGACAGACAGACAGACAGACAGACAGACAGACAGACAGACAGACAGACAGACAGACAGAAAAAGAAAGACAGACAGGGACAGACAGGCAGGCAGACAAGCACAGGCAGGCAGGCAGGCAGTTAGGCAGGCAAGAGAGCAGGCAGGCAGGTTTCGTCACGGCGTGTTGTATTATCCTCCATACCCCCAGATATCTTGCCCGCTGCCTGATTCCTCGCCCAGATCTTCATACCTTACTCTGTGCATGGCATTTACCCCCTGGCCTTGCAAATATCAGGGCGCCATCTATCAGTGGAAGGCATGAAATGATTCCCTCGGTTTTTCAGCAGGTACAAAACCTGTCTTAGTAACGGTCAGACATGTGAGAGGATATAAAAAATGGGGAAAAAATGAAGAGGGAGAGAGAGATGGATACACGTTCGCAAAAAAAAAGAAAAAAAGAAGAAGAAAAAAAACTTACAACATCCGTGTGAACATTTGCTTTTCATTCTCTGAAATTTTGAAGAAATTTGCTTGTGTATTTCCCCATTTTTTACTTAATTTTTTTTTTCTCTCCTACTGGATAAGGATAAAAAACTTGTGTTTTTCTATCCTCATCTCTCTTCCTTTTTCTTTTTCATTTATGCTAGTCTTTTCCTCGCTTCCCTTTTTTCAATAAATATGCTATTATATATCTCCTTCATGCTACATTTTCCCCAACTGGACAATAAAAAAGAAAAAGAAAGAAAGAAAAAAAACGAAGCGCTGGCATACTACAGAAACTCTAGTAGACTGTGCTCATTTCTTCGACACACATCGATGGCGCATTATAAGCCACCTTAAACTGGTAACATTTAAACGCACCGGCCCGACTGCATGGCAACCTCGTAGGGTTTAAGTTTTTATGTATAACCTCGATCAAAACAAAAGAGCAGCCTGGTCTGGACACATAAACAAGATCTGGCACAGTTCTAATTACATGGCTGTCACTTTTTCAATAGCCTAGCTGTTCGCGGTAGACTTGTGATATGTTGATTACAATTTATTATCTCCTCTTTTCTTCTGCTTCATCTCCCCTTTTCCCCTTATCTCCCTTGTTTCTTGTGCCCATCCAGGACCGGGATGTGCTCCACTTTTGCTTTTTTTTCTCCCTCGCCAAAATTCGGGAAAGTTGGAAAGGTCCCACGAGCGTCTTCAGCCTCGACGCAGGGAAGTCCCCATTACGGCGGTCGAACGAAATGTTAACAAGCGCATCTCAGACGAAGCCCACGGTGTTCCTTTTGTGTAGAAAACGTTTTAATTCAGGCGAGGAGATCCGTCGATAAAGAACTTGCTAAATAGTGATTAGGAAATAGATCGAGAACGACCAGGTGAAAGATCGTGTGAGTGGAGGTCGGTTTTATGAAGATCGTTGCTATGACGACTCCTTCCCTCCACAGACCTCGAAACTGTTCTCTTAATGTATTCCTAAGAGTACACAGAATCCAGAGCACTGTATCACAATTGCACAGGAAGTAGTGATATCACCTAGATTAACCTTTTGTTCAAGGATGCGGCGTCGAAGCAAGTTACCTCGCTTTTATTACGCGTAAAATTGGTAAAAGTAAAATGGCTGCGCGGTGTTTGATATAATTTTTTAACGAGAAAATAAAAAAGTACGAATAACAATGAAAACAATAGATCACCTGACAAAAAATAAACCTTATGGAAATGCTAAGAGTGGCCTTGATACGAGATAAAGCGGGAGGAAAAAATATGATAAGAGGGAAAAGGTCAAGGAGAGAGAAAAATACCCAAAAGATATTTGCAAAAAAAACAAGATGGCGGATGAGATGTCCGGAGCATGAAGGAGCAGATTTTATTTTATTTTCATGTTTTTAAGATACAAATAAGGTAATCAAGTACTTTTTTGTCTTTAAAATACAGTGAAGTGATAGTGAAGGCGAGTTGGAAATTATGCAAGAACAGAAACCAGATTAGGGCAAGTGTATGAAGCAAGGACATGGCAGCTATTGTAGTCTGGGGTAAAAGCAAAGTGTAGTACTTGTTATTAAGGAAATACATTGGAAATGTTTCTGAACGATTTGTTTATATAGGTCGTAACTTTGTCCATATTAAACCCTTCCTTTTAAACGCACGTATTGTCTTGAGTTTCGTTGTACTATTGTTATTGTTAAAACAATAGTTATAATAATACTATTAATTGTTATTGTTACTGTTATTATCATCATCATCATCATCATCATCATCATCATCATCATCATCATCATCATCATCATCATCATCATCATCATCATCATCATACACACACACGCACACGCACACGCACACGCACACGCACACACACACACACACACACGCACACGCACACGCACACGCACACGCACACGCACACGCACACGCACACGCACACGCACACGCAATCACAAAGTCCCCGCTGGTCTACCTTCATTTGCCATTGCCCGAACGAACAATGTGAGAATGAGATCGTAAATCGGAGTGTGGCGTGAGTGACGAGGAGGAGCAGATGAGGGAGTGGAGTTGGGACTTAGGAGTATGAGGCGAGCAAACAGACGGGTGGGAAAAGGGTTACCGGGTTAAAGGGATGTTGTGAGTTATGAGTAAAGTGGTGAAATAATGAGTAGGAAGGAAGTATGCGGGGTGGGGGGGTAGGGGGGGGGAATAGAATGAGAATGGTCTTCGTGGGAGTAGAGGGGAGTGAGCAGGGAGTGAGCAGAGAACATGTAGGTGGGGAGAGAATAGGTCGAAGCAAGGAGGAGTGAATGTGGGGTGAGAGGTAGAGAGAGGATTAGCGAGAGAAATGTGGAGTGAAAACGGAGTGGGATAGGAACCTGTAGGGGGCGATGCAGGTTCCGCGCCGCCGCCGCCGCCGCCGCTACCACACACTGCCACCGCTGCCACCACTACCACTCACCCAGTTGCTGCCTCAACCACCACCACCACCGCCCTAAACACGACCATCATCACCGTTACCACCCAACCGTTGCTACAACCACCTCCAGTGCCACCACAATCTCAACCACCATCGCCACCAATAACCCTACCTCCACCACCGCTGCCAACCGCCACCACCACCACCGCCACCACCACCACCGCCGCCACCACCACCACCACCACCACCGCCACCACCACCACCACCACCACCGCCACCACCACCATCACCACCACCCCACCGCCACCGCCGTCGCTGCAGGGCTGTAACGGCGCCCCTCCAGACAGATAACTTCCGACGCGTGTTCCCGTTTTTGCAGCGCCTCCTCGCCGCCGGTTTTTGCTGCGTCGATGGTGGGTTTTGGGAGTCGGGGCGCCTCCCCCCCCCCTTGTTTGTGCTGTCTTTGTCGTTTCTTTAGTAGTGCGCTTTCTCTGTCTGTTTCTGTTTTTGCTTCTCTCTCTCTCCCTCGCTCTCTCTCTGTGTCACTGTTTCTCTCTCTCTCTTATATAATGGTATTTACTCATTAATATATGTTACTCACACACATTCACACTCACACTCACATACTCACACACGCACATACTCACACACACACACACACACACACACACACACACACACACACACACACACACACACACACACACACACACACACACACACACACACACACACACACACGCACATACACACACACACACACACACACACACACATAATGGTTCTCTATTGTTAAAGTCCCGTGTTCCTGTAAACATTTTTTCATCAATGATTTTTTATGGTTGTCTCTGAGTGCAAAAATTCAGTGTTTCTTTTTCTATGATTTTTATGGGTGTCTTGCATTGCAATAATTCCAGGTTATTATATTTTATTTTTCCTTTGCCGTTCGTGCGTGGTTAATGACAGGAAGGAAGAGAGAGAGAGAGAGAGAGAGAGAGAGAGAGAGAGAGAGAGAGAGAGAGAGAGAGAGAGAGAGAGAGAGAGAGAGAGAGAGGGAGGGAGAGGGAGGAGAGAGAGGAGAGAGAGAGAAGGAGAGAGAGAGAGGGAGAGAGAGAGAGAGGAGAGGAGAGGAGGAGAGAGAGAGGGAGAGGAGAGAGAGAGGAGGAGAGAGAGAGAGGGAGAGAGGAGAGAGAGAGAGAGAGAGAGAGAGAGAAAAGAGAGAGAAAGAGAGAGAGAAAGAGAGAGAGAAACACAAGACCAGATTCACGGATGATAATAACCAACCTTCCACAGGATAAGCGGTTTCGGAAATAAACACAAAGAAACGGAAGAGAGAGAGAAAAAAAAAAGAAAAAAAGAAGAAGAAGAAGAAAAAAAGGAATCCAACTCTTCGAGTTTTGGAAGGGTGAAGAAAAGAAAAAAAAAAGGTAAAGAGATCAATGGCCGAGAGGATAGGAAGAGAATTTAACAAAGAAGAGAAGAGAAGAGAGAAGAGAAAAAATGAATAATTATAAAAATCAAAGGAAGAGAGAGAGTAAAAAATAGATAAAAATAATAAATAAATAAATAAGCATAGCAAGGATAAAAAGAAGGAACAGAGAAAGAATATTTAGCACGAAAGGTAAAAAGGGGAGAAGAGGAGAGAAAAATAAAGAGAGGAAAGGAGAAGGGGAAAGGGAGAGAAGGAGAAGAGAGAAGAGGGAAGAAGAGGAGAGAAAAATAGAGAAGAAAAGAAGGGAAGGAAAGAAAGGAGAGAAGATTGGAAAATGGATGAGAGAGAATAGACGGAAGAAAGATCAGAAAGAGAAGAAAAAAAAAGAAATAGGGAAAGGAAGAGACAATTAGGTAAAAAGAGAAGATGGAAAATTAGAACAAAAAAGAGAAAGAATTAGCGAAAGCAAGAAGGAAGCGACGTGACGAACACAAACGGAAAACACGAAGAGAGAAAGACCGAAAAAGAAAGAAATATAAACAAAGAGAAAGAAAAGAAAAACAAACGAAACCGCAGGAAAAAAAAGAGATGACACGTTAAGCAAAGGTAATGATGAGCAATGCGAGAGGAAAATGACCAACACGCAAACCGAATTATATCCGTGTTGAACTGGACGACTCGGGGAAGGGTGTTTATGGACCGAAAATCGACCTTATTCTGTCGACTCTCGGATGGGGGGGAGGGGGGGTATCCGGTGGGAGAGGGGGGAGGGGGAGGGAGGGACGGATTGGGAAGTGAGGGAGAGGGGAAGGACGACGAGAGGAAGGGAGAGGGGAGAGGGGGAGGGGGACAGAGAGGGTGGGAGGGAGAGGGATGGGGAAAGGGGGAGTGAGGGAAGGAGGGAGGGAGAGGAAGAGATAGATGGAGGGCAGGGAGGGATGGAAAGGGGACAGGGAGGGCAGAGGGAGAGGGAGAGAGAAAAGGGAAAGATAAGACAATGGAAAAAGAGAGTAAGATTAAAATGGAACGGGAGGGAGGGAGAGGGAGAGGGAGAGGGAGAGGGAGAGGGAGAGGGAGAGGGAGAGGGAGAGGGAGAGGGAGAGGAGAGAGAGAGAGAGAGAGAGAGAGAGAGAGAGAGAGAGAGAGAGAGAGAGAGAAAAAAGAAGAGAAGGGTGAAGAGAAGAGGAAATTGAAGAATTATTAAAGCAATGAAAATAGAATTCACTGCATTTAACTAGAGTTTCCATGAAATCTAGTTTAATCAAGCCGGACCGCAAAACCCACGGGAGGGAATTTGAAAGACGTTTAAAAAAATAACCGGTTCATTTAAGTCCTCCTTTCGTGTCCTCTTGCTGTAATGCACAAGCATACATGCATGTATGCACGGATGTGTGTGTGTGTAGTGTGTGTTGTGTGTGTGTTGTGTGTGTGTGTGTGTGTGTGTGTGTGGTGTGTGTGTGTTTTGTGTGGGGTGTGTGTGTGTGTTATATATATATATATATATATATATATATATATATATGGGTGTGCGCGTATGTGTATGTATACGCGTATGTTATATATATGTATATATAAGTATAGACACACGTATATATGTGTATATATATTTGTATGTATTTATATATGTATATATATGTATATGTATATATATATATATATATATATTATATATATATATATTATATTTATACATGTATTTATGCATATATATGTATTATGCATATATATGTATATATATAGAATACATTACATATACATACATATAATTATATATACATACATTCATTCAAAAAAGGAAAAGAAAGAAGGAATATCCCCCTCCCCCCCCAAAAAAAAAAAAAAAAAAAAAAAAAACGAAAACAGAAGAGGTTTAAGAAGCGCACGACACGGGCTGCCTGACTCCAGTGAATCATGCGTCTATTAATAGAATTGAGGCGACGGTAGCGCTGTGAGACTCTCTTCGTCTTGTCCTGCTACCGTGCGCTGCCTCTGGCTCTCTCTCTCTGTCTTGTCTCGTGTTTTCTTCTCCTCTCCGCTTATTCCTTTTTCTACGTTCGTTGGGTATTTGTTTGTTTATTTATTCTTTTTTTTCTTGTTCTGTTTGTGGGTATGATGTTTATTATTCTTTTCTTTTCTGTTTTTCTGTTCGTAGGTATGTGTTTAATATTATTATTTTTTCTTCTTCTGTTCGCTTTTTTGTGTGTTTTTTGTTTTAATTTTCCTTCTTTCTTCGTCGTTGGTTTACTGGTCTTCTCGTTTCTTAATCTTCTTTCTTTCGTCTCTCTTCCTTTATTTTCGTCTGTTCTTTTTTCCTCTGGTTGCTTGGTTTTCTCTTATATTATTTTTTTTGTTTCTTTCTCCTTTGTTTACTTGTTTTTTTTCTTCTTTTTCTTCTGTTTCGATCTCTTAATGCGTGATATTTTCCCTTTTTTTCTGCATCTCTTTTCTTGTTTGACTTTTTCTCTTCTCTACATGTCTCATCTTCATTCGTCTTTTCCTCTTCTCTCTTCCTTTCTGTTCATGTCCTTATTCCCCGCCTTCTCTTGTCTATTTATTCTCTGTTCACTTACTTTTTTATCTTTAACTCCTTGTAGCTCCTTTCTTTTTTTATTTTAATATCCTTCCCAATCTTTACCCTTCATTTCGGAAACGTTGTGGTTTAGTTTATCACCCTGCATTCTCTTCGTCTCTTCTTTCGTTAGTTTATGTCTTCCCTTATCCTTCCATCCTCTTCTTTCCTCTTCTCTTCTCCTCTCCCACCTTTCCTCCTCTCCTCTCTTTTCTGCACTCCACGCTATTCCTTCATCCTCTCTGTCTCTCTCTCTCCATCATTTCTTTCCTCATTCTCGACCTTTTCCGTCTATTCGTTATATCCTTTACCCTTCCTTCTTTCCCCTTTCTTTATTCTCGCTTTCATTCCCCATACTTATTTCTCCTCTTTTCTCAGCCTCTATTTCTTCACACTCACTCACCTCTTCACCTCATTATCTCATCTTTACTCAGCTCCCTTTTCTTTTATCCTTTTCTTTCATCTCTCCCTCTCCCATTCACTCACCCCTCTCTTCCCCCTCTCCATCTCCCATCTTCCCTCTTCCCTCCCATTTTCCTTCCCCCCATCTCCCTCTCCCATCTACCCTCACCCTCTCATTCTTCCTCCTCTCCCTCTCCCATCTTCCCTCACCCTCATCTCTACTCCCTCTCCCTCTCATTCTCAGCCTCCCATCCCTCAAGAATTTCGTCCCCAGAGGAGATGCATCTTGGCCCCTCTCTCTCGGCACCTTGAAGTAGCCATGTTGATGCCCTTCCTCCTTGCCATTAGCGCCCGGCTGGTACGGCAAAGCACAGTTGCCTCAAGGGGGGAGTCTTTCCTCGTAATGGTTTAGTGGACCTGGGTGCTTGGGGGTCAGTGCAGTCTCTTTCTTTCTTTAATTTTTATTGGATTTGAGTTTCTGTATTTTGTGATCGGTATTATTATGGCTTATTTATTTTATTTGTTTTACTTTTTTTATTGGTGATAGGAATAAGATTGTTCGTGTGTGTTTGGTGCATGAGTGAGAAAGATAGGCAAGGAGAGAGTGGGTGTGAGAGGGAGGGAGATAGGGAGAGAGTAGGAGGAAGAGAATTAGGGAGAGGATGAGAGGGAAGGAGAGAAAGAGGAAGGGAAGGAGAGGGAGTAGTATAATGAAAGGGAAGAGAAAATAATGGTGGGAGAAAAAAAAGGGGAGAGAGATAATGGCTGAGAAAAGTACGAAAGGACGAAGAGGGAGTCAGGGATAATGTAGGGAACAAGGGAGACAGACAGATAAACAGAAACAAGGCACGAGAAACGGAAAAGAAAAAGAGAGAATGAGAGTTAGCGAATCACCCAGCCAGGCAGAAAAAAGCTCTACCGTATAAACTGAATAAGGTAACAGATGTTCACAACGATTCCCGTAAGTAAACCGGTGACTCATTATTTAATCAACAGAGAGACGCAGACCTACTGGCGTTATATTGTTCTTTATACGTTTTCACATTTACTGTTTTTTTTATGGCCATTAAAAAAATCGTATTCGTCCTTGAATTTTGTTTGAATTGTGTTTGTTCTGAATGAATTTTACGTTTGTCTCTCTCTCTCTCTCTCTCTCTCTCTCTCTCTCTCTCTCTCTCTCTCTCTCTCTCTCTCTCTCTCTCTCTCTCATATCGCTATTCCGTTTACATGTTTTACATTTAGAAATTTGACTTTGGAAGGATACATATAATTTGAGAGAAAAACTATTTGCTTACAGATTCTTGCTGGAAACGAAAGACAAGAGAATGAGTATGTAGAGAGAGAAGGAAAAAGAAAAAGGTAGTGGAGGAGTAGTAAGAAGAATAAGAATAAGAAGCATAAGAATAGAATAATTATATGGACTAAATAATGATAACAACAATAATAGCGATGATAGTTATGATAATGATAATACTACTGAAAAACTGTCAGTATCGCTTTATCTCCATCTACATTTTTTTTATCTCACAAAAATAATAAACAGATGATAATAATAATAACAATGATACTGATGATGCTACTATTAATAAGGATAGGGGAAAGAAGAATAAGAAAAAAAAAAAATCACTACCCAGAGAACCTCCCTTATACACCCCCATCATCTTTCTCACAAGACCTTCCCTATTTGCTTACTTCCCCATCGAACAACCACCCCTCTTCCCTCAATACTTCTACCCAGCCCCTCAATCCTCAAGGCCTCTTTGATACCCAGTTCCCCTTTATAACTCCTCCGGCGCCCCTTCCTTCCCAGTACCCTTTCCTCGTATGTGCCCCTTTCCTCTGTACCAGTTCCTCCATCTCCCATGCTCCATCACCTTCGCGAACGCCGCTACGCCTTCCCTTAACCACCTCCTCCAAAACATCTTACCCAGTACATTGAAAGCTCTTTCCCTCGAAGCTCTCTTTGAACATACCCTTTGTCCGAAACCTTCCCCCTTCTACCCCAACACGCCCTACCCAATCTCTCTCCCGGAGTCCTTATTTTTCATTCCGCCCTCTCCCTGTCTCTCCCTTCCCCTCCCTCTGTCTCCCTTCCCCTCCCTCTCATCTTTCCCCTCTCCCTCTCCCCCTTCCCCTCCATCTCCCTCCCCCTCGTCTCGCCTCAGGTACTCAATCGTTCCCGGCGAAAGGTGCATCACTTGGACAGTTCGAAATTGGCTTGGGTGTCAGATGGGGAATAGGGGAAGGTGTCGTGGGGGTGTGGAGGGGTATGGGTGGGTTGGAGGGGAGGGAGGTAGAGGGATGGGGGGTTAAGAGAGGTAGAAGAGGGATGGGTGTGAGGCTAGAGGAAGAAGGGGAAATAGGGAGATGGGGGGGGGGGGGTAAGAATGGGTGGAGGTTGGGGGGAAAGGGAGATAGGGATATGGGTGGGGGCCGAAGGGAGAAAGGAAGATAGGGAGAGGCATGGGAGGGTGAGGGAAACAAAAAAGGCGGAAGAAGAGACTTGATTAAGGGTGGGGGGGCGGGGTAGAATATAGTGGCTGTGGACGAAGAGGGAGGTGGGGAACGTAGAGGGGGAGAAGAAACTCGAGGAAAGATGGAGACATGGTAAGGGATGAGGGAGATGAAGTAGGGGAGACGGAAGGGTGGAGACAGGGAGAGTAAGAGGAGGAACGAGGAGGGAAAAGCAAGAAAGGAAGGTCAAGGAAGGGCGAGGAGGAAAGAATTAGAAGAAGGAATTGGAAGAAAGGAACCGCAAAGGGAGGAACAAGAAGGAAGTAAAAAGGAGACAAAGATGATAGAAGATACAAGGAGAAAAAAGCTCCTTATTGTCGTGTTCTAGCATCTGTATCACATCCCTTCTTTTAAAGGCAGTTCTTAAAATCTTACACTGATAATAGTGATTATTATGATAAAGAATTACTGCGATGAGAGTCACGAACATAAGAAGGTAAAGGTGATTTCTCGCACACAATTGTATATACAAGTGATTTTGATGATAATGTTAGTGATATTCATATTATTACTGTTATTGTTATTATCATTATTTATTTTCATTCTTATTTTCATTGTTATTATTATCCGTATCATTATCACCGTCACTATCATCGTCATCGTCATCGTCATCGTCATCATCATCATCATCATCATCATCATCATCATCATCATCATCATCAGTATCGTTATTATCATCATTATTATTATCATTATGATTATTAATATTTTTAGAATTATTTTTGTGAGATAAAATAGATGTAGATGGGGATAAAGCGAGATAGATAGGTAGATAACGTTGACAGCTTTTCAGGGCACGAAAGGTAACAGTCGACGTTCCTCGGCCTCGTGTTTCGAAATATCTACGAAAATCTTGCCAAGAGACGAGAAATCGGCAACAGGGGAGAGGAATTTAATCGGTTCTTGGGATCGGATTGAATTCCTTATCCTCGTCTCTCATTTTTTTAATTTGCTAAATTCCCAACTCTTTTTTTTTTTTTTTTTTAGTTTGTTTCTCTCTCTCTCCCTCCCTCCCTCCCTCCCTCCATCCATCCATCTCTCTCACTTTCTTTTCAAAAATTCCTTACGTTTTTTTTTTCTCTTCGAAATCTGGTCAGGTAGCATTCATTTTTATATTACAAATAATAGTTATAATTAATCTCCACAACATTACTAAATTGTGGACGTTTCGATTCGCATTCCCTAGACTTTCAATTTATTTTATTTTATTATTATTATTATTATTGTTATTATTATTATTATTATTATTATTATTATTATTATATATATATATATATATATATATATATACATATATATATATATATATATATATATATATATATATATATTAGTTTTTATTCTATTTGGATTTTTCGAAAAGCAGATTGTTGGTCGCGTTTTTCTTTTTTTTTTTATGTCGAGTCACTTTTATTTAGGGCTTGTTTGTTTTATGTTTAGTTTTGTTTATTTCGTTTTCTGTTTATTTATTTATTTTTTATGTTTATGTTGTTTTGCTGACGTGGAGGAAGAGAGAGAGAGAGAGAAAGAAATAACCGCCCCCAAAACGTAAAAAAGACCAAGCAAAGAGACATACACAACACAACAACATACTTAAAAAAAAAATAAATACAGAAAAACAACAACGACAAAAACAACATACAGCCAAAATACACGAAAGAGACCTACAAGGAAGGACCCGAGAACCAGTAAGCTTCGAAGTACTCTTCATGACCGGAGGACCAGCGTACAGGCCATCTGCTGTTTGCTCCCGGACAGGCTCTCTGAGGGAACGCTGAATCACTTTCGAGAGACCAGATTAGCTGAAAGGAGACCGAGACCGAGACCGAGTAGAGGGTCGATGATTCTGTTGTTTTTCTTTTCTTTTTTTGTTAAATATTGTAGGCTTGTATTACAGTGTGCTTTGTATATTACATTATGTTACATTGTGTTACTTGTTGTATTGTTTATTATATTGCGTTGGACTGTTGATGTTTAGATCATGTATTGTATTGTATTATTTGTCATGTTATTCTCTGCAATGTATGATGATCATGGTGATCATGATAATAGTAATAAAGCTAATGATAACAATAATAATAAAATAATAGTCACAATAATCATAATTATCATCATAATCATAATAACAACAACAATGATAATTAAACTGTAACAATAATGGTAGCCACGACCGCTGCATCTTCACACAACGAATATCCCACATCTCTTAATACACGAAAAGCTATATAAAACCCGACCATGACACTAACCCAGAGAATCTCGCAGCCTTTCGGACCGAAATCCTCCAGCATTGACAACGCCGTACCCAGATATCTCAGAAGCACGCAGGTTGTTTTTCAATTTTATACTGTTTGAATACCGAAAGGTTTATCCCTATGACTTGAGGCATCTTTTGGGAACGTCTTAAGGGGAGTTATCATTTCATTAACTGTGGGAGTAAATGGAATGTTTTCGTTTGGGTAAGGGGTGGGGAGGGTGAGAAAGAGATGGAAAAACGCGTGAGGATGATAGGGAGAAAGAGATGTAGAGGGGAGAAGGGGATGGGAGAGGGAAAGGGAGGGGGAGGGGAGGGGGAGAAAGAAAAAAAGAAGGAGGAGAGGGCGAGAGAGAAAGAGAGAGAGAGAGAGAGAGAGAGAGATACCCAGAGAGAGAGAAAGAGAGAGAGAGAGAGACAGGTAGAAATTGACACAGACACAAACCTATAGAGACAGAAACACAAACAGAAAGAGAAAAAATATGAAATAGATTCGCCCGAAACGAACGAAGTTGACAACGAACCAATACGGAGAATTTGAGTCCTGTAAATGGAAGAGAAGAAGCCAATAAAAGCCTTGAGGTGTTCGAACGTTACATCTATCTGCTCCTTTTTGTGTGTATCTGTGGAGGTGGGGGGGAGGGAGGGCGGAGATTTATCTATCGAATGTAAGCTGTTCTTTTTTTTCGAGGTATAGTGTTATCATTATTGTTGTTATTATTATTATCATTATCATTATCATTATCATTATTATCATTATTAGTGTTGTTTTTATTGGTATTATCATCATCATTGTTATTGTTATTATCGTTATTATTTTAATTTGTATTATCATTGTTATCATCATCCTCATTATCATCATCATCATCGTTGTTATCGCTTTGTGTTCTTGTTCAAAAAGAATCTCTTCGGGATTTTTTCTCGGGACTAAAATTTTGTTGATGTTGTTTTTATTTCAATACAGTGTTTATGTGATGCACAGTAACGCAAAAAGTTAAATACCGTATTCCAAAATGTAATCCTTTTTCTTCTATTTATATTCATATATTTTTGCACCAGAGTAGCTTTCAGTTCCCGTCTCTTTTTTGTCCGATATTTTTATATTTTTTTATTAAAGACACACACACACACACACAGACACACACACACACACACACACACACACACACACACACACACACACACACACACACACACACACACACATATATACACATATATATGTTTATTTTCCATCTTCATCCAACGCTGTAAACTTAGAACAAAATTGACCAAAACTCGTGAATTTTATTAGTGTAAAAAAAAAGAAAGAAAAAAAAAAAAGGATGACCGAAACGAATCGGAAAATCGACCGTATTGCACGAGCGCATAAGGCCCACTCCAGCACACCCCAAGAATTCCGGATTCCATCGTGGCAGGCCGGCCCGCTTAGGCCTAACAAATCATACAATTAAGGGAATTTTAGCGTTTAGGAAAATTCTTCGGTGTGTTCACCTTTAAGCGCGTTGACAGCGGGTTGTGGGTTATTTTATCACCGATCTACGAGCCTATTTATTTTTGTAGTTAAGATTTTTTAGGGGGATAATTTTCTACTCGATTTGTGTTAGGAATTATATCGTACTCTTTTTTTTACGTTGTAGTTTTGTTTAATGATATTCTTATATTTATTTTTGGGGGTATATTTTTCATCATTCCAGAAACACTTTCTTTCTTAAATCATAAATCTAAAAAAAAATCTAGCTGTCTTGGGATATTCGCCAGTCTTCTGCTTTCTCTCTCCTTCTCATCTGTTTCATTTGAATTGTGAATTCGATATTTTTCTTTCGTTGGTATTTATCTAAAGGTATTTCTCAAAGTTTTTGAAATTGGATATCTAATTTGGATTTAATTAGATTCTTTATATAACCTTCGTTGTTATGTTGATGTTTTTTTCGTTATTAATATATAATTTCAGTTTGTTTTCATTAGTTTATATTTTCTGTTTATTTTCTCCATTAATGTATATTTTATTTTTTTCTTCATCAGTTATTATTATTATTATTATTATCGTTATTATTATTATTATTATTATTATTATCATCATCATTACTATTATTGTTATTATTATTATTATTATTATTATTATATTATAATCATTGTTGTTGTTATTATTGTTTTTGTCACTATCATTATTATTATTATTATTATTGTTATTATTATTATTGTTATTATTTTAGTATTATTATTATTATCAAATGTAAGTATTTAAAATATCTGTAAATCAAACTATTAAGATTAGAATTTATGTCGATTTTGCTGTACTGTATTTAACTTACGAATGGCATCATTGTGACAATTTTATTTCGTGAGAGACTTAAGAAATATTTCATGTTTATATGCCTGGTATTATCATTATCATTATTGTTGTTGTTGTTGTTGTTGTTCCTGTTATTATTATTATTATTATCATTATTATTATTATTATTATTATTATTATCAGTAGTAGTAGTAGTAGTCGTAGTATTTTTATTTTGATTATTATTAATATTATTATTATAATTGTTATTGTTCTTATTATAATTGTTGTTATTATTATGATTATTATTATCATTATGATTATAATTGTTGTTCATATTATTATTATCACTATTATCATCACCATCATCTTCATCATTAATATTATCATTGTTGTGGTTGTTGTTATTATTATTGTTTTTTGTTATTATCATTGTTATTATTACTGTTATTATCATCAGTTGTTATTATTGTTGTTATTATCATTGTTATTTTGTTATTATTGTAATATTACTTTATCATCATAATCATTATCATTACAATTACCATTACCATTATTAATATCATTATTATCATCATTATTGTTATTATTATTATTACTATTATTGTTGTTGTTTTGTTATCATTATTATTATTATTATTATTATTATTATTGTTTTGTTATTGTCATCATTGTTATTTTGTGATTTATTATTGTTATTATTGCTATTATCATTATTATCATCATAATCATTATCATTATCATTGCCATTATTATTATTATTATTATTATTATTATTATTATTATTATTACTTTCATTTTTACTAACATGTAGTGATAGTTTTCATAAGTATTCACACAAAACAACAACAACAACTGAGGCATTTTCTCTCTCAAACCGCTTAAGATTTATTATGGACTGGATTACAACACGTATGCAATTTTCAGTATTGTGTTTTTTTCACTTCCACAAAATTATATGTTTGAAGAGCATGTCGTAATCTATCATTAACATAACGTTCAATTTGAGAGCATATGTATTTTTTTGAGATAAAGGGGGAGGGGTGTTGTGCACGTGTTATTTTTTTTTTCAATTGGTTAAGGATATTTTATCTTATTTAAATTCTATCCCGTCTACTGTTGATCACTATTGATATAAAGCAAGAGGTACGATCTTCTCTGCTTTTGTTCTCTCTCTCTCTCTCTCTCTCTATCATTTTCTCACTTTCCTCTTCTTTTCTTTCGTGCCCCTACCTCTGCATCCTTCCCTTCATCCATGTCCTTCCTTTCTCCTCTCTTCTCCATCCCTCCATGTCCCTCTTTTCCCCTTCCTCCCTCTCCCTCTCTTTCTCCCTTTCTCCTACATTCCTCCCTCCATTCATGCCCCTGCCTCTATACTCCATCCTTCCCCTCTCCCTTTCCCCTTTCCCTTCCCCACTCCCTATTCCCCTCTCACTTTCCCATTTCCCCCCTTTCTCTCTCCCTTATCCCCTCCCTTTCACGTCCCTCTCTCCCTTCCTCCTCCCCCTTTCCCCTTCCTCTCTCCCTTCTCTCTTTCTCCCTCCCCCTTATCCCCTCCACCCTTTTCCTCCCCTTCCCCTTCCTCCCCCCTTCTCCAAAAGGCACCGGAAACAAGCTGAACGTGATATGCGCATAACTTTCGCCGATATTCCCAAATTTATGCCTCTCGATTGAAAATTACACGATAATAAGCCATTCCCGGTGGCATTTGAGATGTATTTATAACCCCCCCCCCTTATTTTTATATATCGGTCAGTGGCGTTTTTTTTTTTTTTTTTTTTTTTGTAGTGTCCCCCTCTCTTCTATTGGCCGGAGGTGTGTACCGACACACTACAAATCATTATATAACCTCTCTGGACCCGGTTATGGTAATTTTCCAGGAGTAATTACACAACTCTGGGTAGCTACAACGCGTTATTATTATTATTTTTTGTGGGGGTTGTCTATCGAGCCATATGATAGTCTAATAATAACAGGGTGATTAACTATGGGTGACAGAATTGATAGGAGATTCGGTTTTATTATCGTTTATAAGTGGTGTTCGTGGGAGGGAGGAGGGTGTTAAGAGTGAAGGGAGGGTGAGGGTGAGGGTGAGGGTCGAAAAGGAGGAAGGATGTTCAAGGAAGATTTCGGGAGGGGATGGGGTTAAGGGTGAAGGGAAGGTGTCGGGGAGGGTTAAGGGTGAAGGGAGGGTGACGCGGAGGGCTAAGGGTGAAGGGAGGGTGACGGGGAGGGTTAGGGGTGAAGGGAGGGTGACGGGGAGGGTTAGGGGTGAAGGGAGGGTGACTGGGAGGGCTAAGGGTGAAGGGAGGGTGACGGGGATTGGTAAGGGTGAAGGGAGGGTGAGAATGAAAGAGGAGAATGTTGAAGACGTTTTGGGAATGATGAAACACTATCGGCTTAATAAAAAAAAAATATAATAATAATGATAATATATATAGATAAATGAGCAGTGGACCACTATAAGTTCGACTTCTGATAAACTGCTTTCGTGTAATATTGTTAATTACAGTGACTTTGGTAGTAGGATCAAAATAGCGTAAAACATTATATGCTCAGACGAAATGCTGGGACCCTACCCTCTCTGCAACTTAGAATTAAAAACCTGTGTTTAGTGCAAACCAGCGGATGTCAGTGATGCCAACGGGTGTCACTGATGTCAAGAGATTCAAGAGGGTGGATAACATTATTATTGGTATTAAACGTTATTATTGTTATTATAACTGCTATTTTTTTATTATTATTACTATGATTATTGATACTTCTATTATTATTATTATTATTATTATTATTATTATTATTATTATTATTATCATCATCATTTCAAGAATCAAATATTCCACGAACAAGGCTTCTCATCAACACCCTGTTCCTCATTTTTGCTGACGGAGGTATTCCAAGACATGCATTATATATATATATATATATATATATATATATATATATATATATATATGTGTGTGTGTGTGTGTGTGTGTGTGTGTGTGTGTGTGTGTTGTGTGTGTGTGTGTGAAAAGGAAATGAAACTAAATCGTACTGTGGCTGTTTTCCTTTTCATCTTTGTGTACACGTTACTGTGTTTGTGTTTGTGTTAATATATATATATATATATATATATATATATATATATATATATATATATATATATACATAAATAAATCACCAACAACTCATTTATTCAACGGAATACGGAGACATACCCTTTAATATATGCAGTTTTAGTTAAAAAGCCACATTTTTTGCATAAATACCTACATTTACATAAAGCATATGCAAGGTTGGGAGGAGTAGCTTACTATTATCTGCAAAAGTGTTCACATATAAGATTATTTCCACCACGTGAAATTCTAGGTAAAGTCTGGGATTTTGAACGTAGAAAACTGATGTTGATATAAGTAAAGGAATACTGAGGTCTTTTCTTGCCTTTTAACTCTCCTCTTGTCTGGCATTGTGCAAATTTACTGTCATTTATAGAATTGAGGATGTATATCCTTATGCATTTTACTCGAAAATAGTGCTCTTTAAGTAGTATATTTCCGTAAAAACCAACCATTTCTAAGCGAAATTTCTTATCATGGCTTACAACATTTATCCTTAAGCAGATATCTAAGTTTTAAGATAATTTCTGATACATATACACGAAAAAAGTAATAATAAAAATAATTGATCAGAAAAAGATTTAATAATTCTTATGGTCTCACAGTACAAAGAATTGCATTGTGATTAAATACAATCTTGCGTGTCTAGACTGATCTGTAATATGTTGAGAGCGTGATCACCAGCGAAAGATAATTGTTATCATGAAAGCTTAACGACGACATTATTCAGCAGAACATGGAGCTTCCGGAGTTCTCTGGAGGGGGGGGGGGGAGATCTGTGTGAAAACTGTCATCATTCTTGCTTATAAGCTTCTCGGTTCTCAACTTCGTCTGTCTGTCTGTCTCTCTGTCTGTCTCAACCTCTCTCTCCATCTACTGCTCCCTCCATCCTCCTTTTCATTCCTTCCCCATCCCCTTCTTCCTCCTTTTCTTTCCTTTCCCTGCCCATCCCTGATTCCTCTCTTCCACTTTTCCACCTTTCCATCCTTCTCCCTTCCTCCTTTCCCCCTTTCCCCCTTCTTCCCTTCCCCCCCTCTCCTCTTTCCCTCTCCCTCCCCCTCCCTCTTTTCCCTTCCCCCCTCCCCCTACCCATCCTCCTCCCCACTTCTGTTTCATTAAACCCCCAAAGTTCTACATTTATCCTTAAATTACTGTCAATTTGCTTCAAAGTGAACTGAGTCTGATTTATTGAATGAGTGCGTGAATGAATGAACTGATGAATGAATGAATATGTGAATGAGGGAGTGCAGGAATGGGATGAATGAGTGACTGAATGAGGGAGTGCATGAGTGAGTGAGTGAGTAAGTGTGGGAGTGAGTTCTCTATGAGTTTTTGTGGGGGTCTCAGTGTAACCCGGATAGCAGCACGTCAGCACATATCAGCTGCTTGTGTTGAATGCAACTACTGGAGGTTGGAAGATGTGCTGCAGATGAAGTGAATTAACAGCTGCTAATCTCTGATGAAGAAAATACGAGTAGAGAATATATATATATATATATATATATATATATATATATATATATATATATATATATATATACACACACACACGTATTGACATATAGAAGCACGCACACACATACATACACATATACATACATATACACATATACATACATATACACATACTCCTATACATACACACACAAACAAACGAACAAACAAACCAACCAACAAACAAACAAACACACACACACACACACACACACACACACACACACACACACACACACACACACACACACACCACAAACACTAGCACACACACACACGCACAAACATGCACACACAATGTGAGTGTGTATACGAAAAAAAGAAAAAAATATATGTATACCACTGAATTTATTCGTTTCTTTTGAAGCGTCGTTACTGATATATTTGTATAAATTTGCATACATCATTGTTCCAAATATGTTCTGCCTCAACAACTGTTTTCATTTTTTTCTATCATGTCACGGAAATTGTTAACTCCCCCCTCCCTCTCCCCCTTCCCCCCTCCCGTGTGGTGCTCCTCACCCCCACCCCCTCTTTCCCTTGTATTCCTTGACCTCCCCCCCCCTTCACCCGATCTCCTTATCCCTACTGATGTGTTTTATAGATCTACCCTCCTTTCGCTTCTCCTTCCATCTCTGTCTGTCTGTGAGTCTCTCTCTCTCTCCCTTTCTCTGCCCCCCCCCCCTCTCTCTCTCTCTCTGTGGAAGTGTGAATATCTCTATCTCCCTCCCCCCATTTCCCTTTCCCTCTTATCTCTCCATCCCTTCCCCCTTCTCTATTCCTCCTCACTTCCTCCCTCCTCCCAACTCTCTTCCTTCCCTTCTTACTTCCTCTCTTCCCCTCCTCACAAAAAAAATCTAATTTGCATGAGAGGTCCGTTATCTCAGTCTGGCATCTGTCCGGGGTCAAGTACGAGGTCAAAGGTGAAGCAAGAAAAAAAAGAAAAAAAAGAAAACACATCAGATGAAAACGCGTGTTTCATTTTGGGCGCCCTGCCGTATAAGGGACGGGCAGCTGCAGGATTTCAAATGGGTCTCGTGTCCTTTTTACAGGAGGGAGGGAGGGTACGGGGGAGGAAGGAGGAGAGGGAGGGAAGGAAGGAGCGAGGGAGGGAGGGAGGGGGATAGGAGGGAGGGAGGAGAGGGGGGTCTCTATCGACGCATTCGCCTGACGAAGGGAGGGAGTTTGGCTGTTGTTTTCGAGTGATTGTTTTCCTTTTTTTCTCTCTCTTTTTGTAAGTATTCAAACGCAAGAGAGAGAGAAAGAGAAGGGGGGAGGAGGAGAGAGAGAGAAAAAATATAGCAGCGATAAATATCAACCGGAAATGAGTTCACGGAAGACAACTGAACGGACGAAAGGTCGAGTGGTAATGATCGGAGCAAGATTTACAATACAATATATGTATATATATATATATATATATATATATATATATATATATATGTATATATATATATATATATATATATATATATATATATATGTATATATATGTATGTATATATGTATATATATAGAGAGAGAAAGGCAAAGAAAGAGAGAGAGAGAGAGAGAGAGAGAGAGAGAGAGAGAGAGAGAGAGAGAGAGAGAGAGAGAGAGTCCTATATTATATATATATATATATATATATATATTATGTGTGTGTGTTATAGACCTATGTGTGTGTGCACGTAATGCAGTGTGTGTATGTGACTGTATGTGTTTATGTGACCTTTGGGTTTGCATGTATACGTGACTGCGGAAGGGGAAAGAAAGGGGGGGGGGAGAATTAAAGTAGAAAAGAGGAAAGTGGAAGAGAATGAAGGGGAAGAGGAGGTGGGGTAGGGGGGATGATGTATTGCAGGGGAGGGGGGAGAGGGGGGAGGGAAGGGAGTTGCAGCTGCGTATCTGCACGTGCAATTTCTTTGCAGGGGTTTGCAAGCAGGGGGGGAGGAAGAGGAGAAAGAGGTGGAGGAGGAGGGGGAGGAGGAAGAGGAAGAGGAGGAGGAGGAGGAGGAGGAGGAGGGAGAAGGGGAAGGGGAGGAGGGGGGAGTGACGACGGAGCGCACGCTGTTCTTAACGCTATTTTTTTTTTTTTTTTTTTTATAAATAATTCTATATTATTTATTAATTATCTTCGTTCGTTGCCTATAAGGGAGATCCAGATTTTTAGGGATGTTCGTTAGACTCAGATTTTTCAGTTTCTCGTTTTAAGGGGTTGGCTTTTAGGTTCAGATTTCAGCTCAACAATTTTTTTTGGTCCAAATTTTAGGTTTCATTTTAAGGAGTCGTCTCTTAGGTTATGATTTTAGGTTTCATTATAAGGGATCAGCTTTTAAGGTTCAGATTTTTAGTTTAGTTTAGGTTTTCATTCCGGGTTTGTGGGTTTTAGGCTCAACATTTTACGGATCGTAAATTGGGCTCAGATTTTAGGTTAAGTTTTTAGGGATCAAATTTTAGGTTTAGATTTTATAGTAATGATAATGACTATCATAATAGTAAGGGTGATAGCAGTAGTAGTAGCAGTAGTAATGATAATGATAATAATGATAATGATAATAATGATAATGATGATGATATTGATAATGATGATAATTTTGGTGATAGCAGTACTAGTATTGATGATTTTAATTATAGTGATGATTATATTTATGGCATAATAATGGTAAAAATAATAAGGATAATGACAATAATGACAATAATGATAATTCAAATGATGATGATTACACCGAAAACAGCAGTAATAATGATCTTCAAGGTAATGTATTTATTTTAAGTTAGTTGATTCTAAGTAATGCATTAACGATATTGACATTATTAGGTGATCTGATATTCATGAAAATTAAATATGCAAATTACAAATAACCGGAGAAAAAAAAAACGGAATAAATATATAAACTACATGATAAAAAAAGAAAAAGAAAATACATTCAAAAGATTTTCCAAACAAATAGACAAACAAACAAACAAACACAAGCTTTTAGATCAACCATACTTTTTTTTTTATTAATTTAAAAAAAGGAAAATTAGGAAGGAATATCCTCAGTTAATTGTTTATTGAAAGAATTAAATCTTATCTCGACCGGTACCTTAATTAATTCTAAGAGCGTGATAAGAATCCTCCCCTACCCCCCTCTCCCCCCTGACCCCCCCTACCCCTAGTCTCCCCCCAACGCGAGCTGATTCCTCGTTCTGGTTATTAAGCAAGCCAGGAGATGTAATTTCAACCGTTGATAAGATAATTAGTGATTAGTGTTTGATTTATGTTTTTTTTTTTTCTATTATTATTTTTTTCTTCTCTCCGGCGTGATAAAAGATCCCGTGATATCTTTATAAATGAGCTGTAGATTATGCAGAGGAAGGCCTGTAGGGGGGAGGTCGAGGGTTGGGGGAGGGTGTGGTTGGAGTGGGGGAAGGGGTCCTTCCGGTGAAGAAGAGGGGTTGGGTGAAAGAGAGAGAGAGAGAGAGAGAGAACAATAGGAAGAAAACGAGAGAAAGAGAAAAAGAAAGAACAGAGAGGAGAGATGGATGAACACGTAGACAGACTGAGAGGTGACAAATGTCAATATGTATTTCTGACAGGGCACTGGCTAATCTCTCATGATAGTCCTAACACACACTAGGTGTCATTGATGCGCGTCTGAGTGTGTTTTTGCATATATATGTGTACGTGTATGTATGCACATATTTACAGTTACTAGTAACCCACGAAACCAATATTGCAGATATGCGTTTTATGAGAATATCTTACTTATTCTTAAGATATTAAGTTCAAGATGTGACAAATTTTGCATCGATGCGGAGGTGTACAGCATAACTGGATCTATATCGGTCAATGCGACAAATACAGAAAAAGATAAGAATGATGATAGATGTATTTGACCTAAACATTGTCGTAATCTCCGATAGGAATATAACGAAAGAAATAAAGCTGTAATCTCCGTTAGAAATATAAC
>NC_051396.1:2028250-2033250 GCF_015228065.2 Penaeus monodon | reverse complement strand
CTGTTTGTTTGTGTATGTTTGTTTGTGTATATTTTTTGTGGGTACTGGATTGCGTTTGTTTGTTTGTTTGTTGTTTCCTTTGTGTGTTTGTTTTAGGCCTTGTTTTTGTTTGTTTTTGTTGCGGTTTGTGCTTTTGTTAGTTCAGTTCTTGTTATTTGGGTTATTATTATCAATGTTATTATTTTTATATTTCTTCTAATTCTAATTATTGTTATTTGAATTGTTATTATTATTATTATTACTATATTATTATTATTATTATTATTATTATTATTATCATTATTATTATTATTATTATCATCATCATCATCATTATTATTAAAACAGTTATTACTAATTATTTCTTGTTTTTATTTTCGCCATCTCCATCATTAAATAAATAATAAATTAGCATATATTAGCATACGTACTGAAATATTTCAAAATGTTTAGCAAGATAAATGATGCGACATATTTATAGGGGGAAGAGAACGGAGCTCTGAGGAAATTAACGAAAACCTTTTGATAATATTCCTTATTTATTGCTCAAGAATTATGTGATTTTTAAAGATATGAAAAAAAAAAAAAAATCGCCGGTGAGAAAGGGAAAAGGTTTAAAATAATTGTTCGCTTTTTGTCTTTTATATCCTAGTAAATGAATTTTTTAAAGTTTCATTTTATCAGTTGTGTTATTATTATTATTATTATTATTATTATTATTATTATTATTATTATTATTATTATCATTATTATTATTATTATCATTATTATTATTATTTAATTTGTTTGTTGGTGTTTCATTTGTGTATTTGTGTATTTATATATTCATTTGTTTATTTCCGTGGCAGGCGTGTTGTTATTCCCAAAGTTCGTATCAGGAAATTAATCTTTCTCTGGCTCTCTTCTCTTCTCTTCTGCTTGGTCTTCCTTCTCTCCTCTCTCGCTGTCTCCTCCGTCTCTCCTCTCTCTCTCAATTCTCCTCCTTGTATCTATTCCTCTTTTCGTTCTCTTTTCCTCCTTTCTTCAGTCTACCAATTTCTCTTCTTCGTTTCCTCTCTCTCTATTTTTATGTTCTTCTCTCTCTAACATATTCCTCACATCTCCCTTCTCCTTCCCTCTTCCATCTCCCATTTTCTCTTTTATCTTCTCCCACATCTCCCATCCTTCCTCTCTCTCATATTCCTCCTCCACTCCCTCACCACCCCTCTCTTCCTACCGTCTCCCTTCCTCTTTCTCCTCCCATCTCCCTCCCTCCCCTCCCTCCATTCCTTCCTTTCCTCCTCTTCTCCCTCTCCCTTCCCTCCCTTCCCCTATTCCTCCTCCTACTCTTTCCGAACAACCCGTCTTCCTCTATCCGATCCCTGCCTGTCTTCCCTTGCCTCGCTCCTACCAGGAGGCTCGCTCCCGGCATTGCCCACGCCTTCTCCTAGGGCTCCCTGCGCAGAAGGTCGATCCTGCAGCGTGCAGGTATCTCTGCGCGGACAGGCTATCGCTACCATCCTACATCCCTCTACTCAGCCGGCCTACTCACAGATAACCTACCACAGACACACAAACCTACATCTACAAATGACCCACCACAAAAAAAAAAAAACAACCTCACATCCTGCAACTCTTCATCTAGACACTACACCACACCAATAAACAGGTCACACCGGTACTGATTTCACAACATACACATGTATCAGCGCGAAAATCGTCCTGTCAACCGCTGATTCCCGCAATCACAACCGAGAGGCATGTGGGATGGCAAGGGGGATCTGCGCAGAGGCCCTTCGTCAGAGGTCTCGTTTCGGCCGCGAGGAGAGGATGGAGGGTGGGGAGAGGCTCGTATCTTCTCTCCAAGTCCTTGCTACGTACTGCCAAGGTCATCATCTAGAGCCAAAGCTTAAGCATAAAAACAGCCAAGCCTATCCTCCCAAGACACACGTCAACACACAAGAAAAGAAAAAACAAAAATATGGTGAGAATGAATTAGAGACAGACACACACACCCAAAATAAAAAAAACGTAAGCTAAACCGACATACATACATACATACAGACAGACAGAAAGCAAACGTCACTGTCAAACCGCGGATTCCCCAAGCACTCCCCAAGTCCTCTCTTCCTCTCCCCAAGTCCTCTCTTCCTCTCCCCAAGTCCTCTCTTCCTCTCCCCAAGTCCTCTCTTCCTCTCCCCAAGTCCTCTCTTCCTCTCCCCAAGTCCTATCTTCCTCTCCCCAAGTCCATCTCCTCTCACCAATCTATCTCCTCTCCCAAGTCCTATCTTCCTCTCTCCCAAGTCCTAGTCTTCTCAAGTCCGATTCTTCCTCTCCCAAGTCTTTTCTTCAAGTCCTCTCTTCCTCTCCTCGCCTCTCCTCGGCATGCCCCGAGCCCACCGCCTTCTTGGAGGAATCTTGAGCTGGCCTTCGCTCCGGGTGGGAAGTGTGTCGCTTTCTTGCGGTCAAGGCAGGAAGGTCTTAGGGGAGATATGGGTGGGTGGGGAGGGGGGGGGAGGGGGGAAGGTTGCAGTCCTTAGGGGAGATATGGGTGGGTGGGGAGGGGGGGAGGTGGGGGGGAGGGGGAGGAGGGAGGGGAGGGAGGAAGAAGGGAGAAGGGGGGGGAAATGAGGAGGGAGGAAGGAGAATAAGGGGAGGGGAAGGGAGAAGGTAGGAAGGAGGAAGGAGGAAGGGGAGGAGGGAATGAGGGAGGAAGGAAAGAAGGAGGAAGAGGAAGAGGGAAGGAGAAGGAGGGAGGAAGGGTGGGAGGAAGTGGTGGGGAGGTGGTGGAGAAGGAGGTAGAAGGGAGGAATAGGAGGAGGTTGTGGTAGGAGGGAGGAGGGAGGAAGAAGAGGAAGAGACGGAGGAGGAAGAAGAAGAAGAAGAAGAAGAGAAGGAGGAGGAGAAGGAAGAAGAGGAAGATTAGGAGGAGGAGGAGGAGGAGGGGGAGTAGGAGTAGGGGCAGGAGAGGGAGGGAGGGAGGGAGAGGGAGGGAGAGGGAGGAGAGGGAGGGAGGGAGGGAGAGGGAGGGAGGGAGGAAGGGAGGGAGGGAGGGAGAGGGAGGGAAATAAGGGAATGCATAGTTATGTTTGTGTTTAGGAGGGTTGGGGGTTGAGGTAAGGGGGGGGGGGGGCAAGTGCATGTGAGTGTGGATGCTTGAACACCTTCCGTTTCGGCCTAAGCAGGTTTTCTTGGTCCCATTTTCGTTATTTTTCTCTCCTCTACTCACCTCCTTCCACTTTCGACTCTCTCTCTCTCTCTCTCTCTCTCCTCTCTCTCTCTCTCTCTCTCTCTCTCTCTCTCTCTCTCTCTCTCTCTCTCTCTCTCTCTCTCTCTCTTCCTCTCTCACCTTTAAACACAACCTCCCTCCCCCCCCCCAAAAAAAAAAAATACAAATAAACAAATTGAATATTCAAGAAGCAGACGAACCACTTGCCATTTGAAGAACCAATTATCGCCTTATCAAATAGCGGAATCTTATATTATCATCATTATTCTTATTATTATTGTCATTGTTATTATTACCATCATCATTATTATCATTATTATTATCATTATCATCGTCATCGTCATCACCATCACCATCACCATCATATCATCATCATCATCATCATCATCATCATCATCATCATCATCATCATCATCATCATCATCATCATCATCATCATCATCATCATCGTCATCATCATCGTCATCATCATCATCATCATCACCATCACCATCCCTATCCCCATCCCCATCCCCATCCTCCATCCCCCATCCCCACCATCCTCCTCAAATCCTCTTCTCCCTCTCCTCCTCCCATCTTTCTTCTCCCTTCCCCTTCCCCCAATCCGTCTCCGAGGGACAAGAACAAGCTATCCCACTAATGTATACAATGTTGAATATCCAACAGCGGCAGACCAAGAATGTAGCCCTTATATGGATCGCGCGATGGTCTATTGTTATGGGAGGGAGGAAGGGAGATAAGCATACTGATAAAGAGATAAATAGACTCGGGATAAATAGATGCGTAGATGGATAGGTTGGCTGGTGGGTAGATAGAGGATAGATTTTTAAGGGAGGGGAGGGAAGGACAGGGAGAGAGAGAAGGTGAGAAGGATAGAGAGGGAGGGAGGGAGAGGGAGGGAAGGACAGGGAGAAGGAGTGAGGGAGGGAGGGACAGGGGAAGAGGAGAGAGAGGGAGAAGGAGGTGAATGGGAGGGAAATAAGGGAGGGAGGGAGGGAGGAAGAGGGAAAATGAGAGGGATGGAGAGAAGAAGGTGAGAGATAGAGAGGGAAGGAGAAAAAGGGAAAGGAAGAAAGTGGAGGAGGAGGGAGGGAGGGGGAGAGAGGGGGAATGAAATAAGATGGGGGAAAGGAAATATGGAATAGAAAGTGGGGGAAGGGGGGGGGAGAGAATGAGTAAAAAAAAAAGGGGGGGGGGGGGGGGGGACGGAGGGGGGGGAGGGCCAGACATCAAGACCCAAAAGAACAGATTCGCGTGATTTTGAAATTGGAGATCGATGCAAGTAATGATAATGCAAAATACTTATACTTATAATGTTGCAATGGCTCTTGCAGAGAGAATTAGTAATGCGTTGAACTTCAGGGGAAGCATTTTGGGGAAAAGATCCTACCTAAAAAACCAAAAGAAAAAAAAAGGAACTGAAAAAATATATAATTTTATATAAAATATATAATTATTATAATATATTTTATATATAATATATATATTTATTCACAACCTAACCGCATACTTTAAAAGAGGCTCAACTAAATGACCACCGAAAACTATGTTCCGAGACGCTTCGAAACTGAACTCGAGTCGTAGGCGAGGTTTCGAATACAGCTGTGAGAAACTGGAGGTGTGGGAGGCATAGGGGAGGCGAGGGGGGGGAGGGGGGGAGTCCAGGTTGGTCGGACACTTGTTTGTCTGTCTGTTTGGGTGGTTGTTTTTGTGTTTGTTCGTTTGTTTGTTTGACTGTCTGTCTGTTATTTTCTCTATATCGATATCTGCTTTTCTGTCTGTCTGTTTCGGCCCGTTTTCTCTCCCTTCCCCG
>NC_051396.1:2020627-2028150 GCF_015228065.2 Penaeus monodon | reverse complement strand
GGTTTGTTTTTTTGTGGTGCGAGGCAGGTTTGTTTTAAAAATTTAAAGTTTTCCCCGTCCTTGGCGAAACGGTCTTAAATTTTCTTCTTTTTGTGTCCCCTGGTCGGTTTTATCATCTCAGTTTCTGTCTTGTCAGTCTTCTTCTGTCTCTGTCTCTGTCTCTGTCTCTGTCTGTCTCTGTCTGTCTTCCTGTCTTCTTCTTCTCTCTCTCTCTCTCTCTTCTCCTCTCTCTTCTCTCTCTCTCTACCTCTCTTCTCTCTCCACTCCTACTCCCACACCCCACTCTCCTCTACTTCTCTTCTCTATGTATCTTCTCTTTCTATCTCTACTCTCTCTCTCTCTATCTCTCTCCACACACATACAAACAAACAAACAAACAAACACACAAGCAAACAAAGGCAACAAACACACAAAAGACACAGCCACAACATATTTTTTTACTCTATTCTTCATCATTTTCCTTTATAACTTATTCTTTAGACTCTTATCTCCTGTCTCTCTCTCTCTCTCTCTCCCTCCTTTACCGCTTCTCCATCTACCTCCTCCTCTTCATATGATAATTAAGACGAGCGATAATTACGAGCTAGCTAATATTCCGTCTTCATCATTATGCCCTTTGTGACACTTGCTTTGGGATCTCTCTCTCTTCCCCCTTTCGCTCGTCTCTCCCTGTCTCGGTCTTTCTTTCTCCCTTTCGCTCGTCTCTCTCGGTCTCTCTTCCTCCCTTTCGCTCATCTCTCCCTGTCTCTCTTTCTCCCTTCGCCCCCCCCCCCCCTCGCTCTCTCTCTCTCTCTCTCTCTCTCTCTCTCCTCTCTCTCTCTCTCTCCTCCTCTCTCTCTCTCTCTCTCTTTTGTGTGTATGTGTGTGTGTGTGTCTATGTATTTATGTATGTATGCGTGTATGTATGTATGCATATATGCATTTATATATGTGTTGTGAACGGACATAAGAATTTGAATAATAATAACATCCACAATAAGTAAAACGAAACGAAACGAAGACACAGAGAGCCAAGTCCGCCTTCGTTTCCGTCGACATCGTCTCCGTGAACGCCAACTGCATAATATTGCAATCATTAACATGCAAAGACCTTGCAACCTGGGAATGGCCGAAGGGAACTTATGAAAGGGTTTTAATCCGCTGCGAAGAAAGGGATTGGAGAAAGAGGGAGGAGGAGGAAGAGGAAGAGGAAGAGGAAGGAAGAGGAAGAGATGATAATGATGATGATGATGATGATGATGATGGTGATGGTGATGGTGATGGTGATGTGATGATGATGATGAGATAATGATGATAATGATGATAGTGATGATGATGATGATGATGATGGTGATGATGATGATGACGATGATGATGGTGATGATGATGATGATGATGGTGATGATGATGGTGATGGTGATGATGATGTGATTATAGTGATAATGTGGAAGAGGAGGAAGGAGAAGAAATAATAGGAAGAGAACGAGAGAATAGGAGGAGGTGGAAAAGGAGGATTTGGAGGAGAAGAAGAAGGTTAGTGAGAATGAGAATGAGAATAATAAGAAAAAGAAAAAGAAGAGAAGAAGAAGAAGATAAGGAAGAGAGAAGAAGAAGAAGAAGAAGAAGAAGAAGAAGAAGAAGAAGAAGAAGGAAAAGAAGAAGAAGAATAAAAATAAAAATTATAGAAAGTGGAAGAGAGGAGAAAGAGGAACACGAAAACAGTAAGTAAAAATAAATAATGGAAAATATCCCTCACCAAAAAAACAACAACATAAAACAGAGGAAACAAGATACAAATTGAATGAAAGAGGAAAGAAAGAAAGGAAGAGAGAGAGAAAAAGAGAGGAAAAGAGAGAGAGAGAAAAGGATGAAAGGGTGGAGTCTGTGACGTCATCTATAACTCGTCCTCTGATTGGCTAGACTGCATGCTGGTGTTAATCGCTTGATCGTGATTGGTTGGAACATCTGTGTTACCCCCCCCCCCCCCAACCACACCCCCTTCTTGGTATCGATTTCGAGAAATTTTATTTATCTTTGGTAGTTTAAAGTATTATTATTATCATTTTGTTATTATTATTATTATTGTTATTGTTGGTGTTATTGCTGCTGTTGTAATTGTTGACTGCATACAGACTCACGCAGACACACACACACACACACACACACACACACACACACACACACACACACACACACACACACACACACACACACACACACACACACACACACACACACACACACAACACACACACTCACACACACACACACACACAAACACACACACACTCACACACACACACACACACACAACACACACACTCAAGATCAAGATCATGCACGCAACGCAGTTTGTGCACGCAAAAGCACGCACGGGGGGATCGGCGCTGCGGTCGGGTGTCGATCGCTCGATGAGTCGACCGAATATTTGATCTAAATCTTTTTTCTTTCTTTTTCGCTGGATATTTGATCTAAATGTCGTTTTTTTTCTTTTACGGTATTTTGGTTTCTTCAAATTTACGGAATATTATATGCATGCCTAATATGTTTATATATATATGCATATTATATATCTATATCTAAATATCTGCCTCTATCTATCTATATTTGATGATTTATCTATCTGTTTATATACTGTATAATACATATTGTATATATATTTTTTTTGTATATACAAATATCATTCATGTACGGAATATCTTCCTGTCTATGTACAAATATATGCGCCCCCACCCCTGACACCGGGCCGAGGGGGGGGGGTGTATGCAACAGGTCCCGCGGGCAATCGCTGCGAACGCTGTCATTTGGACAAAACCCAAAGGCGTCAATCTTTAATATCCCCCGAGATTGCACTTCGCGGAACAAATTCAACTTTCGCATCTTCGAGTAATAGCCTGTAGTTGAAGATGACAAAAGTGTTCAGTACCCCGTGTCTTTCGCCTTCAAAATGGCCCTTATGGCTAGCCGGCGGAGGGGTCAGAGCGGCTTACCTCGCTGGCAATGGGATAATGACACGGAATGGAAACGATCTGTTTTCAAGATTATATGTTGATGTCACTCTCGGATAATTTTGTTTTATGGTCAGATGCCCCCAAGGACGCGTTGCAAGTTGCTTGTTGTGCCTGTATGTGTGTGATTGCAACGGAGGGACCGTGTTTGATTGCTTACATGCACGTGGTGTTTCCCCGGGCTACGATGTGTGCTTTTGCGCGTAATCGTAAATGCTGCTTTCTTGTGCCTGGGTCCGTCTGTTTGTTTACATGCACGCACATGTGGCTGAACCCGCGGTCGCTGTGTTTGTTTATGTTCCTGAGTGTATGTTGCTCCTTTTTTAATTTTTATTTGCGTAATGCAGGCTACCATGCACGCAATCTCTCACGCACGCGCACACGCACACGTACATGCACACGTACATGCACACGTACATGCACACGCACATGCACACGCACACGCTAACCACACACACACACACACTCATACATACAAACACACACACACACACACACACACACACACACACACACACACACACACACACACACACACACACACACACACACACACACACACACACACACACCTTCTGAACACACACAACACACACACACACACACACACTTTTTTTCTCTCTCTCTGTATGCCTCTCTCTCTCTTCTTTCTCTCTCTCTCTCTCTCTCTCTCTCTCTCTCTCTCTCTCTCTCTCTCTCTCTCTCTCCTCCTCTCTCTCTCTCTCTCTCTCTCTCTCTCTCTCTCTCTCTCTCTCTCTCTCTCTCTCTCTCTCTCTCTCTCTTCTCCTCTCCTCTCCCCCTCCCTCCCTCCCTATCTGTCTATTTCCCTATCTATCCCTCTTTCTCTGTCTGTCTGTCTGTCCGTCTCTTTGCCAGACACACACACACAATCGCACCATACATTCCTCCCTGCGCAGCGAATGCCCTCCCTCTCTCCCTCCCTCCCTCCCCATCTGACCTCCCACTCGCTTCCACATCAGTAGCCCCATCATGCTAATCTCCCAGCTGCTTAAGGGCGCCCATGTATATACACCATAATGATAGCCTCACAGATACACATGTCCACCAACCTTGTAGTTCACCACGTGTCGCCGCCCACAGCCACGCTCGAGAACACACCAGGCATGGAAGGTGGGCGCTTGGTGTGGCGCCTGGAAGCTCGTCTGAAAGTTGCGATTTGGGTTTTGGAGAAAAAGGTGAATGTTATGTAAGCGAGGGATGTGTTTTTTTTCCTCTTGGGGTCGGTTATTGAGTAAGGGGATATTTCTAGTTTTATTTATTTTTATATATTTGTTTATTTAATGTTATTATAATTATCATTACTTTTTTGTTATGGTTTGGGGTCCCTCGTTACGTCTGTTCGGGTGTTTAGACAAAATATAGCCACACGTATAGGTAAGAGTGAATTTGCTATTACCAAAGCTTTTGAAAACCTTTTTTTTAATTACAAAAACACTACTACACACCACTTATATCGGAAAACTACACACAATACAGAACTCCAGAATAGTTATAGAAAAAAATACTCGAAATCGAAAAGCACTCTTACAACACTGATAAAGAAAATAAATTCTACACAACACAGATACAACAACAACAACAAAATCACCGTTATAGAAAAATCCTCGAAATGCAAAATCACTTTAACCACAACACATATACAGAAAAAAAACACCCTAATATACGGAATATTCCCGAAATACGAACAACGCTTCTACACAACACTGATATAGGACAGCACCCTGAAGTGGCCCGACGCGACGTGCAGCTCATGATGTCGGCGACTTCATGACGGGAAGACAAGCAAATAATGAGGGCAAGGGAGCGCATGACGTCATGAAGTAACTGAGTGAGTTCGACAGTGCGTGGCTGGGTCGTCTTACTGGCGTCTGTGTCATGCGCCGAGGGAAATGAGAGGTCGTGTGTCTTGTGTCTGAGGTCGTGTGCCTTATTAATGTCTGAAGTCGCTTGCCTGATGTCTGAGGTGTGTCGTATGTATAAGGTCGTGTGCCTCATGTCAGAGGTCTGAAATGTGAAGTCATGTCTTATTTCTGTCTAACGTCGTGTGTCGTATGTCTAAGGCCACGTGTCTTATGGTCTAAAGTCGTGAGTCTTATGTCTAAGTCATGGCTTATGCCTTGAAGTCATGTGCTTTATGTCTCGACGTCTAAAAGTCGACGAAGTTTACTAAAGCAAAGGCAGTTTGTTGCTCTAAGGGACTGGGCCTTTTACGGGTAGTGAAAGGGATAGGTTTGTTATTGCAAGATTATATTGCAACTACTATAAGCGTGCAATAAAACTTGATTCTAATTACTGAATGAAAGAAGGCGCTCCCTTCATTTTGATCTCAGAAACTTTTCTCAGCGAAGGATTAAAACGAGGTAGAAGATATTTAGTTGTTTTGGAATGCGTGTGTTGCAGATATTTACATTCCGACCAGCGAAAGTTAATCTTTGCAGAGAAACTGAGATCTGCAGGGAAGGAAACTTATATATATATATATATATATATATATATATATATATATATATATATATATATATATATATATAAATGAACATATTCGAAAAGATTAAGAAACGCATCGTCATAAACAATAAAAAACAAAAAACAAAATACGATTGGTAATAATGGTAATGATAATGACAATAGTAGTAATAATAATAATAATAATAATAATAATAATAATAATAATAATAATAATACCAAAACAAAACATCTTTATCAACAACAATAATAATAAGTAATAATATGATAATAATAACAATAATAATAACCACAACAACAACAACAATAATCACGACAGTAAAACAAAAATCTCGTCACACCCGCTCAAAAAAAGAAAGAAAAAAAAGCGGAATCGGCGAGGGCCGTGTTTTATGCAGCGCGGGGCGGTCGAACACACACATGCGATCTCCGAATTAGAGGCCCCAATCGCAAGGTCTAATTTCGCGGATTCGACGATTAGGCATGATTCTCTGCCCGATTTCTTGCAATGCGTATCTTACATGCACATGGACATGGATACGTGTATGTACATGCTCGTGGATAAGCATGTGGATATGCATACGTGTATGTGTACGTATACACGGTGAGTATATGTATATAGTATGTACATACGTGGACGAGTATAAGTATATGCACACGCACACGGACATGTACACACTCATATGCATATATGTATATGCACGCATGTATATTCATACACGTATATGCGCACGCGAGCAGGTACACACACAGGCACACACACACAGGCGCGCGCACACAAACACAGGCGCGCGCACACACACACAGGCACACACACACACACACACACACACACACACACACACACACACACACACACACACACACACACACACACACACAACACACACACACACACACACACACACACACACGCACACAGCACACACACACACACGCACACACACACACACATACACACAACACACACACACACACACACACACACACAGCCTGGCCTCCTTCCCCGCCTTGCTCTCGTAAGAAATTCGGAGGGATTTTGTACACGTCTTGCTGCGGCCGCGGTGTCCTCTGCGTGTCTTTTGGGCGTCGAGACCTAAAAAATTCGTCATTCTGTCTCTCTTTCGTTCTTAATCACGCCTCTTCCCCCGTCCTTCTCATTCTCCCTCGTCCGTTGAGAGATCGGAGAACACCCTGGGGGAAAGAGGGAAGATCGGAAATAAGCGAGGGAGAGAGAAAAAGAAGGAGAGAGAGAGGGAGAGGGAGAGGGAGAGGGAGAGAGACCTCGATAAAAGTCGGGAACGTTTTTTGAGCTTCGTCCGCGGCCCACGAAGCCGGGCAGCGGTGGCGGTGGTGGCCTGTGTGCCGGGGGCGGTTGGTTCCTTGTCAGTGCGCGTAAGGTCTCGTACGTTCGCTCTCTTCCCCCTCAATTATTTTAATCCCCGTGCTTCATTTCTCTCTTTTCTCGTAAGGATCTCGGGTGACACACATGTCCGCGGGTATTTCTGGTGTTGAGGTGGATTTCGGGACGGAAATTCGGCTCAAATAAGGGCGAGAGAGAGAGAGAGAGAGGCGGCATGGGGACTAGAGCCGTCACTCGTACGAGTCAAGATTCTTTAGGGATTCGATATAAATTTCTGCGAGTTATTTTTTTTTCTTCTTCCCCTTCCTCCTCCTCGTCCTTCTTTCTTCTCTCTTCATTTCCTCCCCTTGCGAGGCGCAGGATACTTGGCTTTTATTGCTGACAGACGATCCTATCAATCTCTCCCCCTCAAGGATATCTCAATCACCGAAAAGTGATTATAAACATGTAACTCAAGGAGAGAATTAAGAGGGGAAGGGTTGCGAGGCAGTGACACGGAGCCGACGCCCGAGCCAAGTGCACGAAATCGGACATGACTGACATTGCTACCCCGGTGAATATAATGATTCGTGCCGTACCATGCAACATTTTTACTCTTGCAATATTTTCTTTTTCGTTTTTTTTAAAACTATATAGAGAGGGAGAGTTTTTTTTTTCTTTTGTGGATGGAAATGTATGTGTTTTGT
>NC_051396.1:2010627-2013127 GCF_015228065.2 Penaeus monodon | reverse complement strand
AAGATGGAGAAAGAAGAATATAGATTAAGGAAAAGGAAACAAGAAATAAAAGAAGAAGAAGAAATAAAAGAAGACAGAAAGGAAAGAGAAGAAAAAAAAATCGAAAAAAAGCAGGAATATGCAAAAAAAAAGATTATTAATAATAATAATAATAATAAATAATAATAATAATAATAATAATAATAATAATAATAATAATAATAATAATAATAATAATAATAATAAAAATGAATAAAAAATATGGAAAAAAGAAAAATAATTAGAATAAAAACTATAAAAAAAACAAGAAAAAAAAATCGTACATCACACACACACACCTCCATCCGTATGCATATATATGTACGTACATATGTATATATATTAGACCATTAGGCCTCTCGCTCCGCGTCTGCCTCCACCCCATTGTGTTGAGATTCCCGGCCCGAGGCGAGGGAAGAGGGAGCGAAATCCGAGCACCAATCAGAATTCACCTCCTCCCAGCAGGTGGCTTCTCATTGGCTGACAGCTCGAGGTCCGACAGCGATTATTCAACTTTCGACAGGACCCCCTGCAGGCGGCGCGGAAACGAGCTAGGCGTAAATGTTTACGGGGGCGAATGGGGGAGGGGGGCGAAGGAAGGGGGGAGAGGGGAAGGGGGTGAATGGGGGGGTAGGAGAAGGAAGGGGGGAGAGGGAGGGGTAGTAAGGGGGGGAGGGAGGGGAAGGGGGAAAGGGAAAAGGAAAGGGAGGGGAAGGGGGAAGGAGGAGAGGAGAGGGAGGGGAAAGGAGGGGAAAGATATAGAGAAAGAGAGTGGGAGAAGGGGGAAGGGGGGGATTGAGAGATGGGGAGGGGAGAATGAGGAAACGGGAGAAGGTAGAAAGTGGAATAGGGAAAAGGAAGGGGGGGGGGAGGCAGGGGATGTTGAATGGGGGATGGGGAAGGGATGGGGAGGGGAGAGAGAGAAGGGGAAGGAGAGAGAGAGAAGGGGAAGGAGAGAGAGAGAAGGGGAAGGAGAGAGAGAGAATAGGAAGGTCAAAGAAAGAAGGGAAGGAGAGAGAGAGAAGAGGAAGGTAAATGAAAGAAGGGGAGGGAGAGAGAGAGAAGGAGAAATGGCCACGGAGATGGAAGCGAGGGGAAAGGAATGCCGGTGAGGAGGAAAAAATCAAATTAGAATATAGAGAAATGGCGGAAAACAGGATTGAAATATAATATTCCAAAGGCAGCTCTACCAATTATTATGATAAATATTGTTAACTCTTGTTCATAAACTCTTGTTTATTATTATTATTACTATTATTGTTTTCGTTATTATTGTTATTATAAATTACCATTATTATTGTTATCATTATTACTATTATTATTTTTTTATTATTATTATTGTTATTATAATTATTATTATTATTATTATTATTATTATTATTACTATTATTATTATTATTATTATTATTATTATATTCGTCATTGGTATTGTTATGATGACGGTGACGATGATGATTTTCGAAGGACCGAATGCACGCCGAAAGCAAAGGACTCCCAGAGGGGGGGGAGGGGGGGGGTCATGCGCGTGCTAATCGCTGCCGGAGTGGAGGGGGGGTGGAGGGGGGTGGAGGGGGGGTGGAGGGGGGTTGGTGGAGGGGGGTGGAGGGGGGTTGTGGAAGCGGAAGAAGAGACATAGAGAGAAAGAAAGATGAAAAAAAGAGTAAAAATAAATAGATAAGTAAATAAATAGGAGGATGAGAGGAAAGGATAGGGTAAAGATGGGATAGGAGAGGCTAGGATAAGATGAGAAAGAATGGGATCGGAGGATGGGAGGAGAGCATAGAGCAAGATAGGATAGGATGGGAGGCTGGGAGGATAGGATAGGATAAGGCAAAGTAAGATAGGATGGCTTAGAAGGATGGGAAGATAGGATAGGACGATCCTCATCCTCATCCTCACTCATAACCCACCTCATGATCGAAGCACTCCCTACATCGCCCTCATATGCCCTCATAACCCCTGATCCTCACCTACCCCCACCCACGGCCACCTCATAGCTCCCTTTTCCTCTCCACCCTCATACTTATACCGCCTCATATTCCCCACATCTCCTTTCCTCCTCATGCAACCTCGTATTTATGCTCATAACCTCGATTTATCCTCATAACTCATAAATTTATCCTCATAACCTCATTGTTCCATCCTCATCTCATCTCATGACCCCCCCCCCACCTTAATTATTATTATTATTATCATTATTATTATTATTATTATAATAATAATAATAATAATAATAATAATAATAATAATTATTATTATTATTATTATTATTATTATTATTATTATAATAATAATAATAATTATTATTATTATTATTGTTATTATTATTATTATTATTATTATATTATTATTATATTATTATTATTTATTATTATTATTATTATTATTATTATTATTATTATTATTATTATTATTGTTTTATTATTATTATTATTATTTTATTATTATTATTATTATTATTATTTTATTTTATTATCATATT
>NC_051396.1:2002438-2004938 GCF_015228065.2 Penaeus monodon | reverse complement strand
AGGGGAGGAGAGAGAGAGAGAGAGAGAGAGAGATGTAAGTAGGTATGCAGTACTGTGGCTTTTCCCTACGCTCACGGGTTTTTTTAGTTTGGCCCCCATTCACGCACTCAGCAGAGTGTTCCATGCGACCGGCGAGGTGTGGTCCAGCCTCCTGTCTCTCTCTTCTTTTTCTTTCCCCCACCCGGTTTAGGTCCTCCCCCCTCCCCCTTTTCCTTCTTCCCCTTCCTTTTCTGTTCCTTCTTTTCCACCTTTCCTCCTCTTTTCCTTCAGTTCTCTTTCCCTCCTCCCTCTTCTTTTTTTCTCCACCTCTACCCTTTGCCTACGCCCTCACTTCCTTTTTTTCCCCCCTACTCCTTTCCCCTATCTGCCCCCTCCTCCTATTTTCCAATTCTCCTCCCCCCTCTACACCTTTTCCTTTCCTCCCCTTCTTTCACCTCCTCCTTCTCTTTCACATTTTCCTCCTTCCCCTGCCCCTTCTTTCCATTCCTCTTTCCCCTTTTCTCCCCTCCTTCCCATCCCGATATTTTTTTTTTTCTTCCCCTTCTCTCCAGTTTTTCTCTTCCACCTTTGCCTTCTTCTCCTTCTCCTCCTCCTTCCCCTCCTTTCCGATACGTTATTTTTTTCTCTTTTCTCCTTTTTTAAACGTTATCCTCCCACAATCGGGGAGTGCGATGCAAATTTGAGGAAACCTGCGGCCCTTTATGGGGTTTGGGCCTGACCCCCTGTCTTTGGGCGGGGGGGGGTGCCCCGCTGCATTCTGAGCAGGGCCCCTTTTTTTCCTTTCTTCTGATTTTATTATTTTTATTTCTATTTTTCGTCTTTTTTTTTTTCTTCTCCTGTCTCTCTGTTTCTGGTTTTGTCTCGTCTCCCCTTTCTTATATCTTTTTTCTCTCTCTTTCCCCCTTTTGTTTTGTTGCTTTTTTTTTCTCTGTGTCTCTCATCTTTGTTCGTCTTGTCTCTGTCTCTCCTTCTCTTTCTTTCTCCCTCCCTTTTTCCCCTTTTCTCTTCTCTCTCTCCCCTCTTGTTGTTGTTGTCTCTCTTTTCCTTTTTTTTTTTCCTTTTTTAATCGCCTTCTCAAGCGCCAGTTTTCCCCCATCAAGAGTTTCGCCCCCGTTTTTCACGAGGTGCAACTGGAATTTTTGGAGAGGTTCAGGGCTTGGGGGTCATCCCCGCTTTTGGTGCGCCGGTCGCTCTCGCTTTTCTCTCCTCCTCTCTCTTCCCTTTTCTTGTTGTCTGCTTTTTTCTTTCTTTGATGTCACCTTTTCTTCGTTGTCTATGGTCTGTCTGTCTGTCTGCTCTGTATCTGTCTGTCTTCTGTCTGTCTTTCCTCCCCCCCCCCTCTCTCTCTCTTCTCTTCCCTCTCTCTCTCTCTTCACTATCCTCTCTCTCTCCTCTCCTGTGCACTCTGTCACTCTGTTGCTGTCTTTTTTGCTCTATCTCTTTTTTTCTCTCTTTTTTTTTCCGTTTCCTCTCTCTTCCCCTCCTCTCTCTCTCTCCCCTCTTTTCCTCTCTATATAAATATATATATATACTATAATAATATATATATAAGGAAGGAGAGAGAGAGGGAGAGGAGAGAGAGAGAGAGCGACAGGAAAAGTAAAAGAAAAAGAGAGAGAGAGAAGAGGAAAGAAGAAGAAGGAGAAGAAGAAAATGAAGAAGAAGAAGAAAAAAAGAAGAGAGAAAGAGAGAGAGAGAGGAGAGGGAGGAGAGAGGGAGAGTGAGGAGAGAGGAGAGGAGAGAGAGAGAGGAGGAAGAGAGAGAGAGAGAGAAGAGAGAATCAGAGAAAAAAGGGGAAAAAAGAAAGGGAAAGAGGGAGAGACAGAAACTAAGCAGAAAAAAAGACGAGAGAGAAAGAGAGACACACAGAAAAAAAAAGACAGAGAGAGAGAGAGAGAGAGAGAGAGAGAGAGAGACAGAGAGAGAAGGAAAGAGAGAGAGAGAGACAGAGAGAGGGAAAGAGAGAGAAGGAAAGAGAGAGAAAGGGAAAGAGAGAGAGAGTGCCCGACAGCAGTTTCCGTGCGAGTCCAGTTTAAAAAGACCCCTCCCTCCCCACCCCCCCTCCCCCGGGTATAAGGTGGAGGACCGCGCAGGGAATTACTCCCCGGGTGTTTGCTTTTTCTGCTGCTTTTTGGGTCTTTGGTTCCTGTGGGTGTTATTTGTTATTATTAGTCCCACTGTTTTTCAATTTGTTCTTTGCTTTTTCTCTGGGTGATTGCGGCTGTTTTTTTTGGTTTTTCTTCTTTTCCCTTTTTTCCCCAGGGGTTTTTCATTTGGTGTTATGGCTGTTCTTCGGTTTATCTGTTTTTTGGGGTTTTTAATCGGTTTTTTATCATGTTTTGTTCTTATTTGGTTGTTTGTGTTTCCCCGGGTGTATTGAATGTTTTTTCTGTTTTCCTTGCTGTTCTTTTTTTCTGTTTTTCTCTTCTTTTCTGTTGTTCCTTGATTTTTTTGGGGTGTTCTTCGTGGTTTTTGCCATTGTCGGCTGGGGTTTTTTTCG
>NC_051396.1:1978056-1983056 GCF_015228065.2 Penaeus monodon | reverse complement strand
AATTAAGGAGAAGCAAGGGTTTTTGTTTTTGTTTTTATCTTTTCTATAGTTTGTATTTTTTATATTGCTTGTTTCGAACTGTTATTGTTCATTATTGTTATCATTTGTGTTATTTTTTATACGGTTGTTATTGTGTTGTATTGTTGTGATTTTTGTTATTATTCTGCTGCTTTTGTGATTTATTTTATTTTGCTTTTATATTTGTTGGGTTACAACGCAAATACACACACCCGCAAACAAACACAAACATACACACACACACACACAAAAACAAACACAAAAACACACACACACAGAAACAAACACAAACATACTCATACACACACGTACACAAGCAATCACACACAAACAAACACACACACGTGATCATCTGCTCCACGCGAAGGTCGTTATCTCCTGCACTGTTCACTGGGTGTGGAAGCTACTGTTACCTGTTGCCTGTGTTAGCTTTGCTATTGTAATAACAGTTAAGTTTCTGAGGGAAATAAGGTAACATGTGCTACTTATAATACCGTTATAAATTGTGCTCTGTGTTATCTGTGGTACTAGTGGCTCTATCTGTTACTTGTGGTATGTATGTTTTTTTTTGTTACTAGTGTTGCTTGTGATTTCGTGTGTTACCCGTGTTATGTGTGATTTCTGGTGTTACTTGTGTTATATAAGATTTCCTCTGTGACCCGCGTTATATACGATTTTCCCGTGTTACTCGTGTCATAAATTCTTCCCTGTGTTACCCGTGTTATATATAGATTCCTGTGTTATCCGTGTTATTTATAGTTTCCTATGCTTCCCGTGTTATTTATCATTTTCTGTGTTGCTTGCGTCAGGGAGGATAGCCTATATATACGAGAGAAAGAGAGCCAATGTTACTTACGTACTTTGGTAACAGTGCGCCTACGAGATTAGCCAGGGCGAGAGCGTAACGTACAAGTCAGGCGAAAGAATGCAACTGTCCATATCTACCTCCCTTATCTACGGTTCCGTGGCAAAAGTTAGGCTGATAAGTCAAGCGTGGAGCCTAGCATGGACATCTATGAGGAGAAGGAAGTAACTGTAATTTTTTGCGTTACCTCTAGTTACTTTTTTTCCCGTGTTACCTGTGTTAAATAATAATAATAAAAGATTCTGTAGTTACTTATCGCTCTGTAACGATTGTTTGAGAGGGAGAGAAGGTACTGTTGCTTATTAGCTGTGACATTTTGGTTCCTCAATTTCATAACAGGAAAAAGGGCTTGATTCTAATAAGATTTTCAAGTATTCCTGATTCCTTTTCTTAATCTAAGTTTTCAATTTCATGGCATTACAATATTCATTTTGACATAAGAAAAAAAATAAGCTCATTGCATTATAGAGGTCTTCTGCTTAGATTTTTTTTCAGTTGCATGAAACTGAAAAAGGCTTTTCCTAATAATACATGCGAGGAAAAAACCCTTTTTATTCGTGCCTTTTGTTAGCTTTTAGACTCAGGTTTTTCGATTTCCTTCCTTCTTTCAATTCTATTATATAACATTGGTCCTTTCGTGAACTTTTGTATTTATTGATTGAAAAAAAAAAAAATTCATTACACCCCAGAAGGCTTCTTCCACCTGCTCAGCCTCTTGATGGTCCCCGTTACACGTGACAAATGTTACTTAGTACCTTGCATTAACCCTTTGGCTTTTCAATTGCATTATCTTACAGGATTCCTTTTGCTATATTTTTTGTTTTCGTTTGTACGTCTTTTTATTTATTTATGTATTTATTTTTATTATTATTATTCCCAAAGGAATTCCACCTGGATAGAGTTTTGATTTTTTTTAAATTTTCAACTCCTTTGCATAACATTATTATTTTCGTGACTTTTTCCTCTCTCATTTTCATCCTATCCCAAAGGGCCTCCTCCTTGCACGGCCTCTGAAGCTCTTTCTACCAACCCGTATAACCCGTTAACTTTTAAATTCCATTACCTTACAATATCCCTTTTGCTAACTCCCCCCACCCCCCGTTTGTTTCTTTTATATCTTAATCTTTTCGGTTTCATCACACCTCGAAAAAGCCTCCACCTAGATAGATTTTACTCCATTCGTGATGCTTTTTCGCCCCCAAAAGCCTCCACCTTCACGGCCTCCGAAGCTCTCTGCACCAAGCGTTGTAATCTCTTCGACGACCCCCCCCCCCGACCCCCCAGGAACGTGAGACGGGCGCTAGACACACACGAAGCGGCCAGTACAAAGGCCCCGGCGGACCAAAATGTCATTATGGTATGCGGGGAGAGTCATTTGCATTACAATGACTAATGTTACGCGTTATATAAAGTAATACGGTTCATTGTGTCGAAATTACCGCACGCTAGCAAGTGTTTTTTTTTTTCATTTTTTTTTTTTTTTTTTTTTTTAAGATTAAGTAAGGATTAAGGAAGGGACGTGGGGTGAGATTTAGTAAAATATGTTTATATTATTATCATCGTCATTATCATGATCATCGTCATCAGCATCATTATAGTCATCATCATTATTATTATCATCATCATCTCCATCATCATCATCATCTTCATCACACGCTTCATCATCGTCAACGTCATCATTATTAAGCAGACATATAAACAATAGTTCACCCACAAACGCCCACAACACACACACACACACACACACAAACACACACACACCCACACACACATACACACACACAAACACACACACATACACACACACAAACACACACACACACACACACACAACACACACACAAACACACACACACACACACATACACGCATACACAAATAGACACACACACACACACAAACAAACACACACACACAAACAGACACACACACATACACGCATACACAAATAGACACACACACACGCACACACACGATGTCATGAAGGGGAAACAGAAATTAGACGAATTAGTCGAGAACGAAAAAAAAAATGGAGAAGGAGGAAGGGAGGAGAAGGAAGAGGAGGAGGAGGAGGAGGAAGAGGAGTTGGAAGAGGAAAAAGAAGAGGAGGAAAAGGAGGAAAAGCAGGAGGATGAGGAAGGGGGAAGAGTTGGAAGAATTGAAACAGGAGGAGGAGCTGAGGGAGGAGGAATAAAGGGAGGAGGAGGAGGAAAAAGGAGGAGAAGGAGGAGTGAAGAGTAGGAGAAAACAATAATAAAAAGTAGAAGAAGAAAAAAGGCAAAAAAAACAAACAAAAAATCAACAACAACAAAAAAGGAAAGAAGGAAAAGAAAACAAGAAAACAAGAAAATGAAAGAGATGTTTTTGTACGTGGTAATACACTCAATTATAAATCCACTGCTGGAGACATGGGAGCTCTGTTGTTGCTGTCCTTGTTTGCCGTTTGTTGCTGTCTTTGTTTGTCCTTCTGTCCGCTTTCCTGCTTTCATTTCAGCTTCAGTATTTATGTGGTTGTTTGGATGTCTGTTTCCTTGTTTGGGTGGCCCGTTTGCTTGTTTTGGGTAACCTCTTTGCTTGTTTGGGTAACCTGTTTGCTTGTTTCTGTATCTGTTTGCTTATTTGGGTAACCTGTTTGCTTGTTTCTGCATCTCTTTGCTTGTTTGGGTAACCTGTTTGCTTGTTTCTGTATCTATTTGAATGTTTGAGTATCCATTTCCTTGTCTGAGTATCTGTTTGCTTGTTTGGGTAACATTTTGCTTGTTTATGCGTATCTCTTTGATTATTTTTGTAATTTTCTTTAAAGATTTGTTTGTTTTTGTTTTTGTTTGCCTGATAGGTGGTTAATTTGCTGGTTTGAACTTTGTTTGTTTGCCTCATAATTTGTTTGCTTGTTTGGGAACGTGCTTGTATGGATATGTAGACCTATATGTTTATGTGTCTGTTAGTCTGTTTTTCGTGTTTGCTTGTTTGGCTCTGTTTGTGTCGTCTGACTGTTTGTACGTTCAAAATCCATCTTTGTCTTTTCCTGAGTTCTGTTTGTTTGTTACTTGTCTGTAGTTATCTGTAAATTAGTCTGTCTGTATATGTGTGGTATGTTAAAGAATCCAGTCGTATAATTTAACCAGTTTATAAAGTTTAGTATCAAGAAAAACAAAAACGAAACAGTAATAACAATAATGATACGGATAAATAGAAGGGTAATAAGAAAATGAATAAGAAATGAATGAAAATTATGGGTAAACGAAAATATAGAAAATGAATAATCAAGCACGGTAAAAAAAAAACACGTTTCGGACGAGTTTCAATAATCCTTTTCAGGTTTTTAAATTCCCTTGTCTAATAATCAGTCTTTTCATACCTGCTTTTATGAGACTAAACACACAAACACCCTCCCCCACTTTATCCAATTAATCAGAATCCAAATGAATAATATATCAAATAATATGCAAATAATATAATCAATAAAAATAATTACATGTAATAATGAAAACAGTGGATTGAAGTAGTGACAGCTTGCATTCCGCAATCTCTCGATCTTATTGCAAATCAGGACATATCAAACCTCTGTTATTAATGTCGATGATTGTGGCTGTTTTTATCGCTTTATCGGGAGGGGCGCTCGGTCTACCTTCATTTTTCTTTCTTGTTGAAATCTCTTGTTTCTGAGTTCACATTTCGAGGTGTCGTTTGATATTTTGATACGTTAAGTATGTATGTATATATATATATATTATATATATATATATATATATATATATATATTATATATATATATATATATATATATATATATATATATATATATATATTAGGACATGTGAAAACTTACTTGTCTGCCTTTTTATTTATCTAGACATCTCTGTCTGTATGTCTCTCTCTCTCTCTCTCTCTCTTCTCTCTCTCTTTCTCTCTCTCTTCTCTCTCTCTCCCTCTCTCTCAGTCTCTTTTTTTCTCTCTCTCTCCTTTCTTTTCTCTCTCTTTCTCTCTCTCTATCTCTCCTTGGGCTGTCTGTCTCTCTCTCATCTCTCTCTCTCTTTTCTCTCTCTCTTCTCTCTCTCTCTTTTCTCTCTCTCTCTCTCTCTCTCTCTCTCTCTCTAACCTCTGACTTTGTGTCCGT
>NC_051396.1:1963056-1970556 GCF_015228065.2 Penaeus monodon | reverse complement strand
GTCGACAGGATTCTGTTATTCTGAAGTTCATGTGGGAGTTTCTGGCTACTCTTCATTCCCTTTTTGTGTGTGTTTTTGTTTTGCCCGAATGCTTCATTGCTATTTTTTCGTTTTCTTCCTTATTCTTGCTAAAGGAGGCCAGCTCCTACTGTTAAAAATTCCTGATGAACCTTTGCTTCTGTTAAAGGGTATCTCTGTTCACGACTTCTGTTCGAAATCCTATTACTCTTAACTCCTATTAAGGCTTCATACTACTCCCTTTCCTCCTGCTGAATGTTTTTATTTTATTTACCTTCGTTGAAAGCTCTTGCAACGCCTACCTCCTACAGATAATTCGTGCAATCCTTTTACTCCTTCCTTCTTCTCCCTTTTTCCTTACTTCCGACTTCTTCTTTCCTTTGCTCCAGTCATGACTCCTGCTACTCTTCGCTCCCCACTGAAAACCCCTTCTATTTACTTCGTTCCCCACTGAAGTTATCTTCTATTTACTCCTGTTAAGCTGATGAGACTCCACTATCTTGAGACAGATTCAAGAGCAGCTTCTCGAGTTGCATTCCTGAAGTATTCTTTCAAATTAATTTCACTTGGCATTATCGCTTTTGTGCGGCTGTTTGCATTTTATCGCTGTGTTGCTTGATTCTTTGGGTATTTCCAATATATATATATATATTTCTAAATAAATATATGATTATTCAGTTATGTTATTACTGCATATATTAGTCAAAAGGGGTTGATTGCATTCTGTTGTAATTTTTTTTTTTTTTTCTGCTTAAAATAGGCATTTGATTTATTTCTTAACTTTCTTCCTCTCATTTGCTGAAAGAGAGAGAGAGAGAGAGAGAGAGAGAGAGAGAGAGAGAGAGAGAGAGAGAGAGAGAGAGAGAGAGAGAGAGAGAGAGAGAGAGAGAGAGAGGGACGGATAGAAAACCATTTAGCTGAACTTATGGTCCTATACATGGACCCCATCTAGGTGGTTGTCCTTATAAGCCTTGGACATACACTTTTATGCACTTACCCATAAGAATCACATAAGGGTCCATTTCTGCAAATTTTAGTCATCATTCGGTTCCATCTCATCCTATGATCACCGTCTTAGCTCTTTACATTAATCAACCATATGAACCTGTACCATTCATATCACTCGGCTGGTAAGTCGGACAAACATTAAGATAGATGTCCGAAAGAAAGTGTATAATACTCTGTTACTTTCATTTCTTGCTCTTTTTCACAGGATTACTATGAGTGTTAGTTGCCTTCATTTTCTGTTTCTTGTCTTACAGCATGTATCAGCACGCTATTATGCGGTTTTGTATATATCTGTCTTTCGAAGTATTTACAACTTTTCATAATTATTGACTTTAATGCAAAACACCTTTTACAACAGATCACACTTTAAACATGCATCTTATCATGAATTGTGACTCTGTGTATCTCATGTTGCAAATGCTAGTGTGTTTATGTCACTCCTTTTCGTTGATCTTAGAATGAACCGTTGAATCTCAGTCTTCCTAGAAAATCCCCAAAGTTAGAGGCTGTTAGTATTCAGTTGCAATATCACCGCCTAAATACATGCCTGAGTTCTTATTTGATACTGCATTAGCTTATAAATGGTGGCAGTGGTGGGATTCTGAGCATCCTTCTCCTTTCTTGTATTCTCTTCAGTAACTTTTTCCTCTGTGAACATTTTTTTGTGATAAACCCTTGCCCAATAATTTTTTTTAAATGAATATATACTTGTTCAGTTATGTTTTTACTGCCTATATTAGTCAGAAAGGGTTGATACGCCTCTGAGGATTTAATATAATACTTGATTGTGAGCAGTATATCAATGATTTGGGCATAGCATGAAAGTAATTAACTTGCTCATAACAAGTGTAATAGAGAAGCATTAAAGACCCTTGGTAGAAAATCCTTTTCCTAAAATTCTGGCTATGCTTCTGCCTTCTATATACGTCTGAATTTTGCCCTGGTTCTCATAATCATCTTGTTCTGAAAGATATGTATTTATGAATTTATCTATCTAACTAGATAAAAAATCCGTAAATTCATTCGCAAAGTACGCCAATGGATCTCTATGACCCTTATCCAACCCTTCCCCCTTCTTCTCCCCCTCTCCTCCTCCCCACTAACCCCCTTTCCCCTCCCCCGCCCATCCATGTCAACCTCCCTTCCCCCTCCATCCAACCCATCTGCACCTACTCCTACCCTCCCCCCCTACCCAACCAACCTCCCTCTCTCCTCCACTCACTCCTGCCCACCACTCTCCTCTCCACCCTGCCTCTCCCTTCCCCCTCCGCCTCCCCTTTCTGTCTCCATCCCACTACCCTCCTCCCCCTTTCCCTTCCTCCCCTCCCCTGCCTATCCCAACCAACCTCCCTCTCCCCTACCCTGCCCTGCCCATCCCTGCACTCTAGCGCGGGTGTTGCCCTGTGTCTCCCAAGCCACGAGATAACGTCCTTCAGTGTCCCCTTTGGCGTAACTGTGTGATTTTTTTTTTATTTCATTTTATTATTATCATTATCTGTTGTTTTTTTATGGAGAGAATTTTTAGGACGCTTTTTTCTGGGGCAATAAAAGTGGACATCTTGGTATGTCATCTCAACTATCTCCAAAAAAGAAGAGGATTCTCAAATAGTTATTATTATATATTATCTATCCAATTCATTGCTGTTATTATCATTATCCAATTCGGAAATAAAGAGAAAAAAAAATCCGTATCCCATCTGCAAGTTACTCCCGCCTTATTTACTATTTTTTTTTCCTTTTTTGTTTTTAACAATCTGTACTGCAACGGAAGAGCATTTTTCTGTTCCAAAGACAGGAGAGATAACAGCTCGCCCTTATCTTTATGTCATCGCACGCTGTCACACCTACACGAATGGCCGACCCTCCCGATTATCTGAGCAGATGATCGGGTCGGCATCATCATCACGTTAAGTATTCTAGGGCCAGTTCCGCGCCGCAGTCCCCTGCCGATTGAAATCTCGTTTATATATAAGCGATTAATATGATCTCCCTCGTGCTCATTAAAAAAAAGTGGCTCCGTATTATGGAGATAAAAAGGAAAAACGAAAAAAAAAGTAAGAAAAAAAAAATGAGCATCGCGTTGCGTGTCGAGGAATCTCATTTCGCACGAATAACACATCTCCCATTCGCCGGAACATTAATCCTTTCTTCGGTAATCATTTCTAAACTAATGAACGCATCGTACCTATTGAAATTTTAAAACTTAGACTTGTCAAAAGAGATTAGAGGTAGACTAAAACCCACAATGCAAACCCGGGCTCGATAACACGCCGAGTGCATACGAATCTCATTCCAAATCTCCTCATAAAACGAAAGTAATAAAAGAACCTGGGACGTAAAAGTGCCATTAAACTGTCATAATAACTCCTTAAACTGCTTTAAAGGTTTTTATCCACTTAAGTAGTTAATTAACATAAAAGTCAGATTTTACAATTATGCTAAACTTTTGCAGCAGTTCGATCTACTCGCGGTCGAGCAAGGAGTAATCGACCCTCGAGCGGAAGGACACAGGGGCGTAATTCCCATCGCCGGAAGGACACGCTGGCTCCTCTGACGCAATATAGTGACATGATATGGCGACGCGTGCCACTCGCGGTGCCATTTCGGTGGGCGTGGCTTAAGGGGCGGAATTCCTTCTTTCTTTCCTAATTCTCTTTCCTTACCCTGTTCTCTCTTTCTCTTCTTTTCCATTTTTATCTCTTTTTTAATATTCTTTTTTTTATTTATTTTTTTTTAAATCTGTTTTTTCCTCTTTCCTTTTCCTTTCTTTATCTGTCTCTTTCTCTTTATTTTTATTTTTCCATTTCTTGATGTGTTTCTTCTTCTTCCCTTTCTCTTACCATTTCCTTTTCTATACCTCGCGTTTTCTCCCTCCCCCTTCTTCATTCTTCCCGTTTCACTTCCTTTTTTTCATTCGTTATCTGTTCTTTCTCTCCTTTCGCACGTTCCTTACCTGTCCTTAAAACTTATTTTTATTTCTTCCCAATTTCTGTCTTCGTCTGTTCCTTATCTTCGTTATTCCGTGTTTTCTATTTCCTCTTCCCAATTCGTTATCTTTTATTTCCTTGTTGTCTCTCCTCTTCTTCCCTTATCATTAATTATCCCTGGTATTTTTAAAAATCATTCATTACTTCATTATAAAAATAGTACACGCATTAATTAACTACGATATGATGTTAATTAACATTAAGGCTAATGCCATGGTTGTAGTAATGTTAATACAACTATAAAATTCAGTCATTAACGTTGCTATTGAGAAAAATGTTAATATTAACATCCGTGTCATGGGTAATATTGATCATAGTGAGAATAATGATACCAATATCAATAAAGATACTGCTTTCTTTATTATGATATCGATAATGATGGTGATAATGATGATATTGATGATCATCAGAGATATGGTATTATATGTAAAATGATGATGTAAAGATAATAATTGATATTTATTAATAGTGAAAATAACTGATATTTAATATGCTATGATGCTTATATCTTAAAGCGACACTACACACACACACACACGAAAAAATACACACACAGACAACACCAACAACACTACACATACACACACATCACACGCACACCACACACTCACACACACACACACACACACACACACACACACACACACACACACACACACACACACACACACACACACACACACACACACACACACACAATGAATAAATGAATGTCTCTTTCTCTCTATCTCTCTCTATCTATCTATCTATCTATCTCTCTCTCTATCTATCTACCTATCTATCGCCGACCCCACGCCCAGCCACCGCTCCTCGCATGACGAAGGGGCGCGCGCTGTCTCCCTGAGTTGCCAAACGCCATTAACTCTGGCGCCCAGCACCCGGCGGAGGGCAGAGAGACGCGGTAGTGACCAGCAAGATTCACTTAGGCAGGAACTCGTGCCCTTTCTCATCAACGAGCTTTATCTTGCGATATTTCTTTCTTTATTTTATTTTTTTTTTGTGTGTGTGTTTTGGTTATCTTTTCTTTTCTTTTCTTTCTTTGTCTTTCTTTCTCTGTCTTTGTCTGTCTCTTCTCATTCTTTCTCTGTCTTTCTCACTCTCAGTGTTTTTTCTTCTCATTCTCTCTCTCTCTCTCTCTCTCTGTCTCTCTCTCTCTCTCTCTCTCTCTCCGTCTCTCTTACAATGATAATAATAACGATGATAATAATAATAATATAACAACAGTAATAGTAACAACAATAATAACCTCAAAACCAGTGCCCTTACCCTCCCCCTCCTCCCTTAACCCCCCTACAAGGGAGGATAACCCCCAAAGACGGATGAAAGAATAATATCAAAAAACACGAGGTCCGATAAAGTTACAACGCGCGAAAATAACATCAGTCAATAACACGGGCAAGAGTCAAGTCACCTCGATCAATTAACCCGCCAAGAGAGGGAGCGAGCCAGCCCGTCTCCAGCCGGGAGAACCTGATGTGAGTGTGGCTCTGGCGCTTTGTGATGGTCTTGGGTGTGATCGTGTTTTTTGGGGGCTGTTGGATGTGGTTGTTGGGCGGGAATTTGTGTTTGGGTCTGTTGAGTGGTCTGTGGGGGCTGGTGGATTTCGTGTATTTTGGTCTGGGAGTGGTCTTATGGGGCTGGGCATTTCGTGTTTTTTTCGGGGTCTTGATGGTGGTCTCCTGGGGGCAGCTTGGATTTCGTGTTGTTGTTGGGCTTGTTGGATGTGGGTCTTTGGGGGCTGGTGGATTTCGTGTTTTTTGGGTCTGTTGGATGTGGGTCTGTTGGGGGCTGGTGGATTTCGTGTTTTTTGGGTCTGTTGGATTTGGGTCTGTTGGGGGCTGGTGGATTTCGTGTTTTGGGTCTGTTGGGGGCTGGTGGATTTCGTGTTTTTTGGGTCTGTTGGATGTGGGTCTGTTGGGGGCTGGTGGATTTCGTTTTTTGTGGGTCTGTTGGATGTGGGTCTTTTGGGGGCTGGTGGATTTCGTGTTTTTTTTGGGTCTGTTGAATTACGGTCTGCCTTTGGGTCTCTTGATATTACGGTCTGCCTTTGGGGTCTCTTGATATTACGGTCTGCCTTTGGGATCTCTTGATAATTGGATTGGGATCTTGCGGTCTCTTGGAATTCGGTCTCTTGATTTTCCGGTCTGCCATTAGGTCTCTTATTATTTCGGTCTTTAGGTCTCTCAGATTTCGGTCTTTAAGAAGAATTGGCTCGATTTTTTTTCTCTTTCGTTTTTTTTTTGTCTTAAGGGATTTGTTTGTATGCTTTCTAATTTTCTGAATGTACTTCCTCATTAAGAAAAGTACCTTAGATTTCTCATGAAAGATTCTAGAAATTTCACGTCTTGGCTCGGTGTATAATTACTGTTATTGTTGTTTTTTATATTCTTCTGTCAATTGGTTATTGTTGTTGTCATTGTTTGTGTTATTGTTGTTATTGTTGTTGTTAACATTATTATTATCATTGATATTGCTGTTCTTATTGTTGGTGTTATTATCGTCATCCACATCATTTTTTTTCTTAAATAATGATAATAATAATAATAACAATGATAATGATACTACTACTACTACTACTAATTATTATTATTGTTTTTGTTGTTGTTGATGTTATCATTATCATTATTATTGTCATCATTTTTATTCTAATCATTATTTATATTCTTCATCATTGTTGTTGTTCTTCTTTCTTATTGTTTTTCTTATTATCATCATTATTTTCATTGTTATTGATGATGATCATCTCTTCTTATGTATTCTTATCATATTGAAATTTATTACAATTATCATTTTTATTATCCTCATCTTCATCACCCATAACCATCTTTCTCCTTCTTCTCCTCATCATCATCACCATTAACTCACTCAGTAACTTTATCTCATTAATTAACTCATTAATTACCTCACTCATTAACTCATTCAGTCATTAACCCATGCATTACCACATTAACTCCTCAATTCTTTTGCTATTGGTCTCTGATTGAACAGAACCTCCTCCTCCCTCGCCCAGCTGCTTGTGGAAGAATCAGGTTTCGCCAAATGAACCTTTAAATGAACTCTTTCGATGAGTCAAAAGTTTCGTTCAAAAGATACACTGAATATCCATACATCATGCCATTGTTACAGGGGTCTTAAGTGTGTGAGTTATTTCGCACAAACACAATGAATGTTGGCAGGTATTCATTTAACGTTATCGTAAAATTAGGTTGGAAATCTAGTCTCAAATGAAAGACTCTAATGACACATCAGTACTTGCCAGATTGACATAATGAAATCGTAAATAGTAGTCTTGTTTTTTTTTTTTTGTTTTTTTTGGGGGATGGGGTGAGGTGGGGGTTAAGCGCATCATGCATCATGGGTATAAATGCTGTTTAGCTTCTATTGAAGGTAATCAGTATAATCCATTTTTGGCTAGTAATAGCTATTTACATCTATGACCACCGTCATCTGCGTCTTAATAAGTCAGATGTATTTCTAAGCTGTGATT
>NC_051396.1:1948056-1953056 GCF_015228065.2 Penaeus monodon | reverse complement strand
TTCCCTCCTCCCCCTCTTCTTTTTTTCCTCCTTTCTCTCCCCCTTCTCCCCGTATTATTTTTCGTCCCCTTTTTTTAATTTTCCCCTTTATTCGTTCCCCCTTTTTTTTTCTTTTTTTTTTTCCCCCTCTTTGCCGATGCTTTAGACCCTTTTTTTATCTCCAATTCTCCCCTTCTCCCTCTATCCCCACCCTTTCTTTTCCCCCTTTCTAACTCTCTTCCCCCTTTCCCCCCCTCCTTCTTTTTTCATTTTCTTCCTCCTCCTTCTTCCTCTAACCCTTCCTTGCTTTTCCCCCTTCCCCCTCCTTCATCCTCCCTCTTTTCCCCATTTTTCTCCATACTTCAGTCCTCTCTCTTCTCCATCTCTTCCCTCTCTTCATCCATCCTCCACCTCTCCCGTTTCCCCTTTACCTTCTCCCCCTTTTTCCCTCATCCTCCTTTCTTCCCCTTCCCTCCCTCTCCCTTTCCCCCTCTCCCTCTTCCCCTCCACCTCCCCCATCCCTCCACCTCCCCCCCTTCCCTCTCCCCCCCCCCTTCCCCACCCCTCCACCTCCCCCCCTTTCCCTCTCCCCCCCCTCCCTCCCCCCCTCCACCTCCCCCCATCCCTCCTCCCCTCTTCCCCTCCCCCTCCCCCACCCCTCCCCTCCCCCCCCCCCTCCCCCTCTCCCCTCCCCTCCCCCAACCATCCCAGCCTCCCATTACACAGGGGAATAACACTAAGACCGCCCCCCCCCCCGACTGCCAGCGGAGGAACACTCTTCATTAATCTAATTATATTTGTTTCCTGGGAGGCAACTGAAAGGGGGTCCCGGTTTTACCCCAGACTAGTTTACAGTCCCTGCGAAAATCATCACAGAAAATGCTCGTCCTTTTGCGTTGCAGTACCAGCCGGGGCGACCATAATCTTGCGAGGGGGGACCCCTTGTCTGGCTATGTTTTTGATTTCTTTTTTTGCTTTTGTTTTTTTTTTTTTTGTGTTGTGTGATTTTTTTTAGGTTTTTATTTTTCTTTTTTCGTGTTATTTGTTTTTTTTATTTTTTTTATTTTTTTATTTTTTTTTTTGGGGGGGGGGGGTAAAATGATTTTTTTTGATTTTTTAGGTTTGTGAATATATTCTTTTAAAGTTTTTTTTTTTTTTTTATATTTTCGCATTCTTTTATTATTTTACACTATTTTTTATTTTATTTTTTATTTTTATTATTTTAAATTTTTTATTAAATTTTTATTTATTATTTTTATTTTTATTATTATTATTATTATTATTTTGTTAAAGGGTTTTTTTAATTTTTATTGTTATTATTATTTTTTTTTGTTGTTTTTCTATTTTTCTTCTTCTTCTTTTTATTTTTTTTTATTTTATTATCTTATTTTTATTTTTATTATTTATTAATTTTTATTTTTGTTTTATACAGTTTTTTTTATTTTTATTATTATTACTAGATTTTAATATTATTACTATTTTATCACAAATTTTTATTAAAATTTTCATTATCTATTATTATTATTTTTATTTTAAAAATCATTATACATTATGAAATTATATATTTTTGATTTTAGAATTTTGTACAATTTTAATGTTAAAATAAATTTTTGGACATTTAAATTTTTAGGCAAATTTTGAGAGCCTTTGATTTTTTTTTAAGATTTTCTTTTTCTTTTTCTTTTCTTTTCTTTTCTTTTTTTTTTTTTTTTCTTTTTTTTTTTTTTCCTCTTTTTCTTTTTTCTTCTTTTCTTTTCTTTTTCTTTTTTTTTTCTCTTTTCTTTTCCTTTCTTTTTTTTTTGTTTCGTTTTCTTTTTGTTTTTTCCCATTGGGGGAAAAGGGGGAACGAAAAATTTATGGGCGAAGTAAAGGTCCCCCAGTGTATTTTTGATGAAAATGACGAATCGTTGGGGCTCTTGTGCGTAAGATGGGTGTTTTCGTTATTATTCCTTTAAAGATTTTTTTTTGTTTTCTTATTTTTTTTTTTTTAACAGACAAGGAGGGGGATGATGGGAGGGGGGGAAGAGGGGGAGAGAGGGACGGGGGGAGGAAGGAGAAGGAGGGGGAGAAGGGAGGTGATAAAAAGGGGGGAAAGAGGAAGAGAGAGAGGAGAGAGAGAGAGAGGGGAAAAGAGAGAGAGAGAGAGAGAGAGGAGAGAGGAGAGAGAGAAGAGAGAAGAACATAACAAAACGAAGAACAAGAATACCTCCCCAAAACCCCCCCCCCCCCCCCAAAAAAAGAAAAAAAAAAAATAAATTGGAATTTTCCTGCAAACCAGACGGGATTTGTCATCCCATGAAACCACGATGATTGCGGACTAAAAAGTACTCTTTTTCCTGGGGTGTAATCACCCAAAACATAAATGGTCTCAGGGGGCTTTTAAATCGGGTTCCAGCGCTCTTCTCGTTTTAGATGAATTTTTCTTCTCTCCTTCCCCCCCGTCTTCTTTTTTTTTTCCTTGTCCGATTCGCCTTTCTTTGGGTTTTCTTTTTTCGTATTTTTTTCCCTTAAGTGTCTCTGGTAACATTTTTTTTTTCTTTTTTTGGGAACCCTTTCCTTGTTTTGTTTATCCTTTTCTTTCCCCCCCCTTCGTTTTATTTTCTTCCTTCTTAAAATTTTTTTTTCCCCCCTTTTTCCCCCATTTTTTTAACAAAATTTTTTTTTTTCCCCTTTTTCTTTTTTCCCCCCAAAAATTTCTTTTCCCCCCTTTTCCCCTTTTCCCCCCCCTTTTTTTTTTCCCAAAACCCCCCCTTTTTTTCCCCTTTTTTTTCTTCCTTTCCCCAACTCCCCCGCCCCCCCATTTTTTTCCCTTCTTTAAAAATTTTTCTCCCCCCCCCAAATGTCCTTTTTTTTTTCCCCCCAATAAATACCCCCCCCCCTCCCCTTCCCCCTTTCTCCCTTTTCCCCCTTCCCCCTCCCCCTCCCCCCTCCCCTTTTCCCCTCCCCCCCTCCTCCTCCCCCTCCCCCCTCCTCCCCTCCTTCCTCCTCCCCCTCCTCCTCCCCCCTTTTCCCTCCTCCTCCTCCCCTTTCCCCCCTCCTCCTCCTCCTCCCCCTTTCCTCCTTTTCCTCCTTTTCCCTCCCCTCCTCCTCCCCTCCCCTCTCTCTCCTCCTCTCTCATTCTCCTCCCCCTCCCCCTCTTCCTCCCCTCCTCCCCCTCCTCCCCCTTCCCCCCTTCTCCTCCTCCTCCTCCTCCTCCTCTTCTCCCCTCCCCCTCTTCCTCCTCCCCCTTCTCCTCCCCCTCCTCCCTTCCTCCTCCTCCTCCTCCTCCTTCTCCCCCCCCTCTTCCTCCTCCCCCCTTCTCCCCTCCTCCTCCCCCTCCTCCCCCCTCTCCCCCCCTTTCCCCTTCATATCATCATCATCTATCCTCCCCCTCCTCCTCTTCCCCCTCTTCCTCCTTCCTCCCCCCTCCCCCCCTCCTCCTCCCCTCTCCTCCTCCTTCTATCCTTCTCCCCCTTTCCTTTCCCCCTCCTCCCTCCCCCTCCTCCCCCTCCCCCTTTCTCCTCCTCCCCCTCCCCTTTCTCCTCCTCCTCCTCCCCCTCCCCCTTTCTCCCCCTTTCCCTCTCCTCCCCCTTCCTCCCCCCCCCTCCTCCTCTCCCCCTCCCCTCCTCCTCTCCCCCCCTTCCTCCTCCTCCCCTCCTCCCCCTCCTCCCCCTCCTCCTTCCCCTCCCCTCCTCCTCCTCCTTCTCTCTCTCATTCCCCCCTCCCCCCCCTTCCTCCTCCTCCCTCCCCCTCCTCCCCCTCCCCCTCCTCCTCCTTCCCTCCTCCCCCTCCTTTTTTCCTCCTCCTCCTCCTCCCCCTTCCCCCTTTCCCCCTTCCCCCTCCCCGTCCCCCCTTTCCCCCCTTCCTCCCCCTTCCCCCTTCCCCTCCCCCCCTCCTTCTCCTTTCCCTCCCCCTCCTCCTCCTCCTTTTCCCCTTCCCCTCCTCCTCCCCCTCCTCCTCCTCCCCCCCTCCCCCTCCTCCCTCCTCTCCCCCTCCTCCTCCTTTCTCTCTCCTTCCTCCCTCCTCTCCTCTTCTCCCCTTTCCCCCTCCCCCTCCCCCTCCTCCCCCTTCTCCCCCTCCTCCTCCTCCCTTTCCTCCTCCTCCTCCTCCTCCTCCCCCTCCTCCCCTCTCCTCCTTTCCTCCCCCCCTTCCCCCTTCTCTACCCCTCCTCCCCCTTCTCCTCCTCCTCCTTTCCTCCCCCCCTCCTCCTCCTTCCCCTTCCCCCTTCTCCCCCTCTCTCCTCCTCCCCCCCTTCCCCCTCCTCCCTCCTCCCCCTCCTCCTCTCCTCCTCCCCTCCCCCTTTCCCTCCTCTCCTCCTCTCTCCTTCTCCTCTCCTCTCCTCCCCCTCCCCTCCCCCTCCTCCCCCTCCTCCTCCTCCTCTCCTCCCCCCCTCCCCCCCCCCCCCTCCTCCTCTCCCCCTCTTCCCCCTTTCCTCCTCCTCCTCTCCCCCTTTCCTCCCCCTTCCTCCTCCTCCCCCTCCTCCTCCTCCCCCCTCCTCCTCCTCCCCCCTCCCCCCCTCCTCCTCCCCCCCCCCCCCCCCCCTCCCCCCTTTCCTCATCTTCTCTCTCTTTTTGTTCCCCCCCTCTAACCCCTCTTTTTTTTTCCTTTTTCTCCTCCTTCTCCCCTCCTACCTCCCCATTCTCTCAATCCGCTATCTCATATCTCTTTCTTCCTGCCCTTTTCCCTTTTTTCCCTTTTCCCTTTTTCCCCTTCTTCCTTTCCTCTTCTTCCTCTCATTCCTCTTCCCTTTTCCCTCTTTTCCTCATTCCTTTTCCTTTTCCTCTTTTTCCCATCCTTTTCCCTTTTTCCCTTTTTTCCTTCCCTTCTTCCTTCATTCCTTTTCCCCTTTCCTCTTTTTCCTCTCTTTCCCTTTTCCTTTTCCTCTTCTTCCTTTCCTCTTCCCCTCCCCTTCCTCTTCCCTTTCCCTTCCGTTGCTAATTTTCACTTCTGAAAACCCCCTCCAAATACGTGATTCATTTATTTTTAAAACGGGTTTGTAAATTCTCTAAATTCCCGCCCTGCTTATCATTTGATCTTGCAAA
>NC_051396.1:1928056-1930556 GCF_015228065.2 Penaeus monodon | reverse complement strand
CGGTTTCATTTTTCTTTTTCTTATCATTCATTTTTCTTGTTCTTATTATTCATTTTTCTTTGGCTATAGCCTTGTCCCATTCTCATATGGGGTCGCTATGACCAGGTTCTGGCAGATATTCTTATACAGTCAGATGCCCTTCCTGACGCCAACCCTCTCTATTTACTCGGCCTTGGGAGCGGCACTGACTTGGGCTGTTTTTTTTTTGTTATTTAGCATTGTTTGTGATTGCGCTTTGGTCCGTGTTTAATTGTACTATAACTGATCTCATCATGATCAAAGGCAATTAACAAATTACCTTAAAGAGAAAAGAAAAAAAAGGAAAAGACAAGAAAAGAAAAAGAAAAAGAAAAAGGAAAAGAAAGTAGGAAAGAAAGAAAAAAAAAAGTGTGTGCGTTTGCTTGTGCGTGTGTGTGTGTGTGTGTGTATACTCACACCAATGCGGATTTTCAACAGAAATGATTATAGAATTAACGTTTACTGAATACCTTACTCTGTTGGTATATTTTCCATTAACCAATACTTTCTTGCAGTGTTTACATTGAAAGCATATATTTGTGTACTGAATTAATGCAGTTGGACTGAACATTGGGACCTTAATGTGAAAGCGTGTGAATGTGCGTATGTATGTATGTATGTGTGTATGTATGTATGTATGTATGTGTGTATGCCAGATGTCTTTTTGTGTTGTGTGGTAAGTCCATGTGTGCAGTGCGTATGTTAGCGTATATATGTGTATGTGGGTGTGTTTATGTGTATGTGTATAAGTAGTATATATATGAGTGTATGTGCATGTATTAGTGAGTAAATATGTGAGTGTGTATAAATGAGTAAATATGTATGTGAATGTGTTATATGAATGAGTAAATATGCAGGTGAGTGTGTATATGAGTAAATGTGAGAGTGTACATGTGTATGAGTGGCTAAATATGTGAATATGAGTGTATGACTGAGTAAAAAATATATGAGTGCATGTGTATGTGTGTCCCTATTTAGAGCCAAATCTCTTAACAAGAAAATCAAGAGTTTAGAGCCAAGAGCCACAACTAAACGAACCTCGAACTATAAACTCCACAACTTGCCTTAGAAGGAACAAATATGATTGCTTATTCACAACATTTTTTTTTTCCAACAAGCTTTAATTTGCATATGAAATCCATTGCAAATGATTCGGTTTAATCAGGAGTGTAGTTTGATATTATTGTAAAATGATCAAAGTTTAGAGAAAGAGGAGTTTAAAGAGGGCAGGGAGATCCAGGAAGCTTAAGGTGGTTCAGTTCGTGATAATAATAATAGTAATAGAGATGATGATAATAATAATAAATGATAGGAATAATGATAGAGATAATAATAATAACAATGGCAATAATAATAATAATGATAATAATAATAATAATAATAATAATAATAATAATAATAATAATGATAATGCTATTATTATTATTATTATTATTATTATTATTATTATTATTATTATTATTATCATTATTATTATTATTATTATTAACAATGATAATGACGATGAAAATGACAAAGGCAACAAACTTAAATTGATATAAAGGTTCACGCCCATACAAAGAGCGTTGGCGACCTTCTAAAAATATTTATATCAAACTGTTTAAAAGACCTAGATTATCAACATATTAACGTTTTATCGACCTTTCAGATCCTGTTTCTACCAACGTATTTGTCATCGAAGAACTTGATTGCTATTTGATAACTCGAATGATTAATTAACTAATTTGATAGACGGATGATATTAGTGGAACTTGGACAAATTTTTCTGACAATGCTGTTTGTAATATGTTAATGACTCGATTCCTTGAGCAAAGTTGACGAAATGGGAAGAGAGCTAAAAATTAAGGGTCATGTGCTTATCAATATGTGTACTTCTGATGAATATATAATAGATACGCGTCTAATGCATTTCTGTATTATACTTTTTTTTCAGCAGGCACATACATACACACATGCACGCACGCACACGCACACATACGCATGTACGCACACACACACAACACACACACACACACACACACACACACACACACACACACACACACACACACATACACACACATATTCAAACAGACATATATGTGGCTAATTTGCAGGCATTTTACAGAATGAAGTATTTGTGAAAAGTTTGTTTTACTATCATTTATCTTTTATTTTCCGAGCTCCTAGAAGAGATTGCAAAAGGAGGTTTGCAGAAAAGGGACTGTTATGGCCCAGTATGTCTTCAGGGACTATTTTGAAACCCTTATGAATATTCATCATAAGAACCGGTTTTGAATTTACATTTCTTGTTGTTGGTCAAGAGACATTGAATTTTATTGATCGAGAATAATGTTATCAGTCGAATTTTGTGCGATTTCAGCTGTATGGATGTTGATTATATGAAAGCTTTAATTTAGTCCAAGTATATGAAAACTTTGGGTCGTTGTAATTACATGAAAACTATATATCATAAAAAAAGAAAAGAAAAGAAAAGAAAAGA
>NC_051396.1:1920556-1923056 GCF_015228065.2 Penaeus monodon | reverse complement strand
GAAAAACAAGCAAAAAACAACAGCAACAAAAAAAAAAAAAAAAAAAAAAAAAAAAAAAAAACGAAAAATAACCCCCGAAAAAAAAACAACGGAAAAAAAAAAAAAACGGAAAAAATAAAAACGAATATACCCCACCCTTCTTCGGCCTCTCGGAGCATACCCCAACCCACCCCTCATCAAAAAAAAAAAAGAAAAAAAAAAAGAATAAAATAAAATAAAACAAAGCAAAATAGTAATAAACAAATAAAAAAAGGAAATAAAGATAACGAAGAAAACGACTCGGGAAATCCGAACGGTTCGGGGGGGCCAAGGCTGCGAGGCGCCCAGGGGAGATTCCTCCCGTTCCTCCGCGGGGGCGGGTAAAGCCAGCTTCACACATCAGGGCGGGGTGGGAGGAGGAACGGACGCGAGAAAAAGTGCCCGAACGGAGCAGACGACGTCGAGGGAAAGACTCATCTAACCTTTATGGGCGAACTAAAGGAGAAGGAGGGGGGGGAGGGAGGACCACTTCTGGGAAACGAGAGAGAGACAGAGAAGGAGAGAGAGGTCGAGGGAGAGGAGATAGAGCGAGAGAGAGAGTAGGAGAGTTTAGAGAGAAGAGAGAGAGAGAGAGGAAAGAAAAAGAGATAGGAGAGATATATAGGAGAGAGAGAAGAGTAGGAGGAAACAAGAGAGAGAGAGAGAGAGAGAGAGAGAGAGAGAGAGAGAGAGAGAGATAAATGCACTCGTTATTATTATTATAATAATAATGTTATTCTAATAGTAATAATAATAATAATAGTAATTATTATTATTATTATTATTATCATTATTAATATCATTATTGTCATTATTATTATACCATTATTATTATTGTCAGCATATTATTACTATTATTGTTATTATTATTATTATTACTATCATTATCATTATTATAATTATCATTATTATTAGTGTTATTATTATCATTTTTGTTATAATCATTATTGTTGTTATTGTTATTCTATGTTTTATTATTATTGTTAACATTATCATTATCATTATTATCATCACCCTCATCATTATCCTTACTATTATCAACTTTATTATCATTAATATTATCATCACTATTATAACTATTAAAATTATTATCATTCTCTTCATTACCATTATCATTATTATTGTTATTGTTATTATCATTTTCCTTATCATTATCATTTTCATTATTACTATTAATGCTATCATCATCATCATCATCACCATCATCATCATCATCATCATCACCATCATCATCATCATCATCATCATTATTATTATTATCATTATTATGGTTAATGCTATTACTATCATCATTAGTTATTATCATGTTTTTTTTATTTCATTAGCATCATTACTATTACTATCACTATCATTGCTATTGTCATTCTTATGATTTGTATCCTCATCATGATTATTGTAATTTTTATTATCATCATAATCAACAATATCATTACTATTATTAGTAGGAAAATCCTTACAGTTATCATTATCATTATTGTTATTATCATTATCATTGTTATCATCATTATTTTTATTATTAGTCGCGGCAGTAGTACTTGAAAATGAGGGCGGAGAGAGACGTGGAAAAGAGAAAAGGAAGGCGTAGGGAGGAAGTAGACAAAGGAGGGAGGAGGGGAAGTAAGGAAAAGGGAAATATGAAAGAAAGAGAGGAACAGAGAGAGAGAGAGAGAGGGAGAGAGAGAGAGAGAGAGAGAGAGAGAGAGAGAGAAACAGACAGACAGACAGACAGAACCAGAGAGAGAGAGAGAATAAGAGAGTAAATTAGATAAGAAGCAGGAAGAGAAGAAATCTGAAGAGTAGAACCGAAAAAAGGAAAGAAAAAAGAGAGGAAGGAGGAGGAAGAGGAGGAGGGAAAATGAAGAAAAAGGAGGGAGAGGGTGAGAAAGGGGAGGAGGGGAGGACGCCCATAATTAATGATGATGGGGAAAATGCAGAAATTAATAACGGTGATAGAAGGGGAGGGGCGAAGAGGGGGGGGGAGAATGCACAGTCAGTGGGCGGGAAGATTGCAAGTTTGCATAATCAAGAACGGATGTGCAGGGAGCGAATGAGCGGGGAAGGGGAAAAAGCAATAAATGGGAAGAGAGGAAGAAGGAATAAATGAGAAGAGAGGAAGGAAAAGAAGGAATAAATGAGGAAAAACGAAGGAGGAAAATGGTAAAAGAGGGGAAGGGGAGGAAAGAATAACAGGGAAGAGAGGAAGGAGATAAAGAGTAGAGGAGAGAGGAAGAAAAGGGAGAGAAGAAGGAATAAACGAAAAGAGAAGCAGGAAGAAAGAGTAAAGGAGGAAGGGGAGGGAGGAGGAAAGGAGGGAGGAAAAAGGGTAAAGGGAGACGGAACGAAAAGAGGGAAAAGGCGAGAAAAATGGAGAAATAGGAGAAACAAAAGAAGAACAAGGAAAGAATAGAAGAAGAAGAAGGAGGGAGAAAGAGAAAGGGAAGGAGATAGAAGGGCGGAGAAGGAGAAAGAGGGAGAAACAGAA
>NC_051396.1:1906881-1908861 GCF_015228065.2 Penaeus monodon | reverse complement strand
GCTTTAAAAGTTTCGTTTTAAAGCAAAAGGTTTTTTAGCTTTTTAGGGATGGGGGAGAAAAATGGAGAGGGAAGGAGCTGGAGAGTTACAGATAGATAGATATATAGATAGATAGATAGCTAGCTAGCTAGTAGCTCAGCTAGCTGATAGAGAGAGAGACACACAGAGAGAGAGAGAGAGAGAGAGAGAGAGAGAGAGAGAGAGAAAGAGAGATAAATAAAGAAATAGGATTTCATAAGAAAAATTACCTACATTTATCAAACGACATTAACATAACAGAAAAACATAGAGATAATAAATACAAAGCATTAAAATTTGATCAGAACAAAAAGAAAATCGGAAAAAAAACCTAAAAGAAATAAAGATAAGAGAAACACACACACACACACACACACACACATACATATATATATATATATATATATATATAATATTATATAATATATATAATATATATATATAATATAATATATACATATTATATATATAATATATATATATATATATATATATATATATATATATATATATATATATATATAAGAATACAGACACCGAATCCCTTTTATCACCCAAGAATCTCGCCTCTCCCATCATATTTCACAAAGAACGTGACAAAGGCATTGCAGTTGCAGCAGATGTACTGATCCCAGCGGTCTCTGAGGCGCGTCCCCAGCCACCCGCGAGCAGCAGTTCCCGGTGACCTATGCAGGTGGGGTGGCGAGAGAGGGAGGGAGGGAGGGAGAGAAGGAGGGAGAGAGGGAGGGAGGGAGAGAAGGAGGGAGGGAGAGAAGGAGGGAGAGAAGGAGAGGAGAGAAGGAGGAGAGAGGGAAGAGGAGGTAGGAGGGAAGAGAAGGAGGGAGAGAAGGAGGGAGGGAGGGAGGGAGGAAGGAGGGAGGGAGGGAGGGAGAGAAGGAGGGAGGGAAGGAGGAGGGAGGGAGGGAGAGAAGGAGGGAGGGAGGGGGAGAAGAGGAGGGAGGGGGGGAGGGAGAGAAGAGAAGGAGGGGGGGGAGGGAGAGAAGGAGGGAGGGGGGGAGAGAGGGAGGAGGGAGAGGGGGGAAGGGAGGGAGGGAGGGAGGAGGGAGGGAGGGAGGGAGAGAAGGAGGGAGGGGGGAAAGGAGGGAGGAGGGAGGAGGCGGGGAAAGAGAGGGAGGGAGGGGAGAGAAGGAGGGAGGGAGAGAAGAAGAGAAGGAGGGAGGGAGGGAGGGAGAGAAGGAGGGAGGGAGGGAGGGAGGGAGAGAAGGAGGGAGGGAGGGAGGAAGAGGGGGAGAGGGAGAAAGAGAGAAAGAGAGAGAGAGAGAGAGGGAAGAGTTTTGTTCGTGTTTGTGTCTGTGTGGGAGGGGGGGAATGGGAGCTGTTTTTACTAACTGTATTTTTTTTAGTTTGAATGATGTACCATCATTCTTTGATTGTTATAATGGTAATATTGATAATGATGATAATAACAACAATAATAATATTAATAATAATAATATCATTATTCATAGAAATAACAAAGATTGTGATTAATAATAATAATAATAATAATAATAATAATAATAATAATAATAATGATAATAATAATGATAATAATAGTAATAATAATAATAATAACAGTAACAATAATAACAATAATTATACTGATTATCATCATTATTGCAATTATTTTATTGTTGGTAGTCATTATTTTATATTTTTTAATATTCATTATTATCAGTAGCATTTATGTTATTATCATTCTTGTAATTATCATATTAATACCACTACCATTATCATCATTCTTTTTGTTAGCATTGTTACGTTATTATTACCATGCATGTTATTATCATTTTTATTATCATCATTATTATAGTGTTTATTAGTAACATCATCATTATTGATTATTAGTATTTCAGTATCGTTTATACATTTTTCACTCTAAGATCATGCACTATAAGACATTCAATGCTATAATCTCATGAAATACATTCCCATCAACACGAAAGAAATTGTCTGCACTAC
>NC_051396.1:1882315-1884815 GCF_015228065.2 Penaeus monodon | reverse complement strand
AGCAAATGAGAGTGGGCTGTGAGATATCAGATATAGCTAGATACATAATTATCTGTAGAATGTACAAATTGTTTGTTATAATTATCAGAAATAAAACAAAATTCCCCCCACTTCTTTTACAGATGATAATGGAGGTTTCCCTACCGTTAATTAACAACCGCCAGAATACTTTTTGGGTTCAATATACTCTATGGAAGTGGAGCTACCTGGGTACCATATTCCCGATAAAATATTGTTTGTGCTTTTTACCAATAACAACAACAATAATGTTAATTAAATATAATACTAATGATGATAATAACAACCACAATAATGTTGATATTAATAATAATAATGATAAAAAATAATAACAACAATAATTGTAAATGGTAATATTAACAGTAATAATGAATATAATGTTAATGATAATAACAGAAAATGATAATAACAATAATAAGAATTATAACAACAACAAAACAATAATGATAATAACAACAACAATAATAATAATAATAATAATAATAATGATAATGATAATAATAATAATGATAATAATAATAATAATAATAATAATAATAACAATAATAATAATAGTCATATTGAAAAATTAATAATAATGTAAAAAACAAGGACAACAATAATATAAATAATACTAATGCTAATGTTAATAATAATGATAATAAAATGATAGTAATAATAACAATAATGATGATGATGATAATAATAATAATAATGATTAAGATAATACCATTGATAATAATAATAATAATAATGACAATAATTATTATAGTTATTATTATTAATCGTAAAATAATGATAATGATAATAATAATAATAATAATAATAATAATAATAATATCAATTATAATGTTTATAACGATACTGCAAAGTTTGATTTCACCAGCACCACCAATACTACTGATAATGATAATGAACGAACGTGGAAAGAGAGCCTAAATAGTTTATTTTGTGATGATGGTTATGATTAATGATGATAATGCTAAAAATGATATTGATTATATTCAAAATAATAGCAATAATTACAATGATAATGATAATAATGATAGCAGGAGCAGTAGTAATAATAATAGCTATAGTAATAATAATGATAGTGATAATAGCATAATAGTAACTATTATAATGATGATGATGATGATGATGATGATAATAATAATAATGATACTACTACTACTGCTACTACTACTAACAATGATAATAATAATAATAATAATAATAATAATAATAATAATAATAATAATAATAATAATAATAACAATAATAATGACAATTATAATTATAATAATATGAAAAATTAAATTTATTTTTTTAAAATGAAAATGATAATGATAATAATATTAAAATATAAAAATAAATAAAATAAAATTAATAATAATAATAAACTTTAAAAATACAATTTTTTTAAAATAAATAATGGAATAATTTTTAATTATGATTGTTGTATGATTTAAAAAAGATGTTATATTGTAATATTTTAATCAAAATGTTTTTTAAAATTAAATACTGTTAATTGTTTTTTTTAAAAAAATTTTTTTTAAAAATTTAAATTAATTTTTTTTTTTTTTTTAAATTCATTTTTATAATTTTTGTTTTTTTTTTTTTAAAAAAATTAAAAATTTTTTTTTTAAAATTTAAATTAATTTTTAATTTTTTTTAATAATTTGTAAAAATAAACTTGTTTTGTTTCACCCCCTGTTTTTTTCCCATAATGTTTCCCGTTTTTTGTTAATAAAGTTTTTGTTGTAAAATGTGAGACGTGCGTGATGATGTAAAAACAAACAAAAATAACGAAAATAATACCTCACGTTTTTTTCACCCAAACTTAAAATAAAAATCTAGGTACGTTTTCTTCCCAAAAACTGACCAGACGGGATTGCACCTTACTGGACAAAGAGCTGCAATTTGGTTTTGAAAAGGGGGCAACACAGCCAAGTAAAACCAACATCTGTAAAAAATAACATAATCTTTTTGCATTTAGGGAAAAAAAAAAAAAAAATATTTCGAAAAAATTTTATATTTTTTGCGACATATCTTATTTATCTAAAAATGAAACCCTTTCACTGTCACGTTTTCGAAAAAGGGAAAAAGAAAAAATATGCCAGAGGGTTTTTTTTCTTCTTTTTATAAAGTAGAGAGGGAGAGAAGAGGAGAAAGAGGAGAGGAGAGAAGAGAGAAGGGGGGGGAGGAGAGAGAGAGAAGAGAGAGAGAGAAGAAAAAAATGAATAAAGAAAAAAAAGAAAAAAGGAGCCAAAAAGGAAAATTGAAAAAAAAATCAAAATCGGGAACCAATTTACTTTTATCGAAATTACGTGAAGAAAAATGATTAGAAACATGTCATTGATAAAAGTAAAGTAAAAGATCATCCGTTTTGTCCCAATAATCTAACATATTTCTTATCATCATAATAACACAGGAGGGAATTTTTTGCCGTATCGTTTTACAGTCAAAATTTCCCCTATCATCCTTCACCAATTTAAAATTTTCTTTTCAGGGATTTCCTCAT
>NC_051396.1:1844815-1852315 GCF_015228065.2 Penaeus monodon | reverse complement strand
AATAATTACAGTGCACAGGATTTCCGATAGCCTACACAGATAACATTCGTGTGTGGTATGTTCGCATACATCTTATATATAATGTGTGTCTATATATAATGTATGCATATAAATATATATGTGCATATAAATATATATGTGCATATAAATATATAAATATATACAGAAGTACATACCTTGTTTTTGAATTTCACTTTATAGTTTATCTCTGTAACTTAAAAACAGTTCAGTAAAATTATTTACACTGCAACTCAGCTCTGCAATGTATTATTTGCTTCATTTTTTTCTGGTGACACATTTAACAATTATTTGATATGTAACTGGTAATAATGTTTTCCTTGTGCAATTGTTCATATTTTGGAATGCAAATTTCTGGCTGGACAACGCCGGCAAGTTTAGTGAATACTTGCACACACACACACACACACATTTGTTCGTATGTGTATATATGTGTGTGTGAGTGAGTGTGTGTGTGTGTGTGTGTATGTGTGTGTGTGTGTGTATGTGTGTGTGTGTGTGTGTGTGTGTGTGTGTGTGTGTGTGTGTGTGTGTGTGTGTGTGTGTGTGTGTGTGTGTGTTTGTGTGTGTGTGTGGAGAGAACCGAGAGCCAAGAACCGGTGGGTTTCACTGGAAACACTTGGGGGGGATTTTTGTGGCACTTCATTGCATCTTGACTACATCATGGTTTCTTCTCTTTACATGCAATTCACAACCATCCATTTTTATCCCATTTACTCTCTCGTTTCCTATTTGTTTTGCATTTCTTTTCCAACTGTTTCCGTTAAACTCAGACCTCACTTGGCTACTCTGCGTAACAAAACGGCTTCTAGTGTTTAATTATTTATGCAAATTCCTTATAGATGTTGTACACTTTAGAAAACGATAAGAGGGTATACTCATATATTTCATACTTGTCTTATGTCACTAACATAACAATGAATAAGAACTGATTATTTATAGCTAAATACATTTTTTGTCCCCACAGTAATTTGGCTCCTCTAAATTGTGCGAACAAGCTACCTTAAACTCTAATTACGTTGTGCTTAAATGAGCAAAAAGTGGAAATAAATAATTATGGGACTGAGGAACTATAAACATATTCGCACAACTGTGATATTCAAACAGACTCTTTGTTCCACTATGATTCGACTAACAATAAGAGTTTGTGTATTGGCCTTTCAAGGTTAACAACTGTTTTCGTTTGTCTTACAAAGGTATCAAGTATGGAATCAGCCATTGTTATCCTTGCTTTTCTTACAAAAACATCTTGGCTTGGCATAATTATAGATGTATAAACATAGTATAGGCCTTCCTATAATCAGTATGCTCAAAAAGCCTCTGGAAACCACTAATAATTTACTTATTTATATAAATTTATCTATTTATTTATTTTTTTTACCATTATTTATTATTTTTTTTTATAAGGAGAGGCAAGGCCGACCGTTACTATGGAGCTACAGTGGTTCCTCTTTCGCAGGAAACGTATTCAGAGCTCTGAATAGGCGTACACCTACAACCGCCCAAAATATCATTTCTATTCTACTAGAAACTTCCTTTACACATAAACCACAGACGATTAAAACACCAAGCAAAAAGCCATCTTTAAATATGTTGCACACAAATCACCGAAATTAAGTACCTGGAAAAAACTCGACTCGATCATGATTTATGATATAACTAATTTTGTACTCAGACCTCCATTCATGAAGAACAAAGGTGGGGATTAGTGTAGAATATAAGCTCAATTTTGAATCTTTAAACACAGTTCTGGTGTTTAATGCTGACAAAAAAATCTGTGTAACATATAAGAAAAGAGAGAGGGGGGAGACATGGAGACAGAGGGCGAAAAAAAGAAAAAGAAGCAGGAAAAGAAATACAGAGCGAGACTCACGTGTTCGCTATCGACGGCCATTCCAGCCGCTTCACACAAGACCTCACCAACAGTCACGTGAAGTGGTAGTGACCAAGTCCAAGCCACTGCCTCCAGACAGCAGTTCGAACTCCTCGAATCAGCGGTTCTAACAAGGATGGCTCTGGTCGCAGCTGAACGTGTGGAGGTTAGGTTTGTTTATTATATACTGCATTAAAACACTGACTATACAAGTACAGTTTATATAGAGTAAAAAACATACATGTTAACATGAAGACAAAGAAAGGTATCAGAGATTCAAAAGAGTTACTTCACTTGTGCACTTGAACAGACGAAGCGAGGAGCAAAAGCAATTATAAAAAAAAAAAAAATATGCACACACTTACACAAGAAATGTTAAAGGTACTTCACGTGTGCACTTCCGTAGGGGGAAACTCATACAACATGAGCTGCCCAGAGTGGGCGGTGACGAAGGCGCCGCACCTGCACAGACCCACCTGGTGCGACGCTGTAGTGATCTTTGACTATTTAGGCAAGTCAATTAATTTATTCATCTCTTAATGATTTACCTTTAAGTCAAGAATTACCAACGGAGCGGGCCGAGCGGTAAGCACTCTCCGAAGGCATGGTGGGTCGGGGATAAATCTTACTCTTGAATTTGTTACAGATTATATATAAAGATCAAAGAGCCTGGGCACAACTCTTTGTTAAAAACAGAATTCACGACAAAGAAAACAGGACATAAAATGAATATTTAATTAAGTGGCATGAGCAAAATCACAAAAGACAATTCATAACAAAACTTGTGCATAAAACTGCATCACACTACTTACCTTACAAAGGGTCTGTCTCGTACCTTCCATTCACTACTGGATAGAAAAATAAAAGGGCTCGAGTTCGGCCTCTCTCCAATTCGTTTTACAGCAGGAGGCTCCCTATTCCGGCAGTCTTCCGTCCAGGATCTCTGGCTTACGGAAAGAAAGCCTCACTGCTATAAGCAAACTGCTCGTTGGATGTGGAGAGAGAGTACCTGTAGCTTCGGCCGTTCGATCGAGTTTCAATTTTCTTTACAGACCCCCTCGACAGCGTCTTCAAGGCGGCAAGCAACAAGGAGGGTTAAAAAGGGGGTCTGAAACCCCGGTTTCCATGTGGTTTTAAAAAAGTCATACAAGATGCAGTGAAGAATTACACTCAGTTAAATCACAGAAAGCACTTTTATTTAATAGTCTTTGAGTGCACCATGTAATCGTCAGTGCTGGTCCCTGGTGGCCACGAGAGGAAGTTCAGTGCGTCCCGCTTTGCCGCGAATAGCTTGGGATCCCCCTCAAGATAGTCCCGTTTTCCTTTCGGGAAGATAGTTAGTTCACTACAACATCGCACAGCAGCTCCAAACACCTATAATGTTGGCCAAAAATCATCTTTGAGCAATTAACTGTGCTTTCACTAAATGAAGTCTTATATTTAAACAGTTATTGTAGATTCCTTATTTATTGAAATTCACTGTACTAGAAGTTTTCGAGTAAAAAATATAAAATTGTGATATTCTAATTACCCTCTATAATAATGTGCGGAATATGAAAATATAGCTAAAGAAATATATTCAATTCCAATACATGCAAGGTTCTGCTAAAGTTGCTCAAATATTGTGATATAGTTACCATTGACAAAACTAATAGGACAGTATCGGTAGCTGATATGTGTACACACACACACACACACACACACACACACACACACACACACACACACACACACACACATATATATATATATATATATATATATATATATATATATATATATATATATATATATATAATATTCTTTGTTGAAATTAGCTGCCTGTATTTCCACCTTCTTCTGTTGAAATCTCTTTGGACACTTACCTGTCCGTTCCACCGGCAGGGTTTGAAAATCCGCAATGCGAGTCACACCCATTTTCTGTGACAATGACAGCACCACTTTGTTCTCTTTCTGGATTCGACTATGAAGCACTTTAATATTTCAGGGTAAGATGCAATGTTAGCTTTCACGTACCCTATATGTACGCAGCACTCATTTATTTGCATTGGAAAAAAGGAAATATTGGATTTTGTAATTAAAAAAAATATATAGTTTAGTCTTTCTTTTGAAAACCTTTTCCATTATTTCCATAAATCCAGGACACACTTTTCTATGTAGAGCATGTATTATATTCACTACATTTAACAAAGTGCATGGCTTATAATCATATTGTGTTCGCAGATAGGCCTATAAGAATTTCTACATCTCGACCCCAAGGAGAAAACCTGATTTTGATGCTGATAAAGATGATGGGGATAGTGATGATAAGACCAGGAGACGTATATAATATATACCATAATTTCCCTGTGTGTATTTCAGTATCTTGCCTTCAATCTTAATGAATCACTAAGCGAGCGATTGCAATTAAGTTCAATTAAGTTAAGTAATTTATTTACCACCCTGGGTATCTGCTCAGGCGTGGGCAATTGTTATTACAGAGGTTTACATATATTCGACATCGTATAGTATTCGCCAATTACTGAAATTGTAAAATTAAAATCTAAAATCATACATCATGCAAAGGAATATAAGTTGACTGTTCTTTGATTACGGCAATTTTACATCATAAATTTAGGATATAATAATAGTATATTTTCTAATGTATCAGATGAAATGAGATATTCACATAGTTCTTTATGCCTCATGTTTGGTGGCTTGAAAAGCTGAAAAAAACATGACATTCGGAGGTATTGTGTTCAATCTACACCTAGATTCGTATGCACTTCTTGAACCCTGCAGTTGCCAGTACATTCTGTAACCTAAACGTATTCTGGCAATAACCACGTCACATTGCCTGGTTTGACTTCCGAGCCACTTATAGTGTTCCTTTACTATTGCTAACGTAATTTGCTTTAAGACATAGTTAGGTACACATTTTTTTTGTGTGTAGGCATGTAAAGTGCACAGTGTTGAATTTTTCCATGGGGAATAAATCAATCATTTGGTATCATTCTAACTGAGACATTATTTTTTTTTTAATGTTCATTCAGATTTCGTATACCAGAGTGCGTGCGTGTGAGATTTTCTGCTACAGTTGTTTTTTTAAATCTGTAAAATATAAGAGTTCCCTCAGAGCTTTGACCCCAAATATAGTGGAAATAGATATTATTCTATCAAAAATGGATGGTAAGTTTAGTTTTGATCTCATGTTCGCTATCCAAGGATAATTTTCATGGCTTCATTTTGCACTACCTCTAAGATATTTATTTCTGATTCCTTAAACTGCAGTAAATGCAGTGCAGTGCAACTGACCTTATTAAAGCCACGTAAAACAGTCTAGCAGCTTAATACTGATGTCAAGTCCTCTTCCGACACGAACTTTCAACGGTTCCAATCTCTTCCAGAGTCTCTTCTTTAGAGAAGCGATCAGGTCTGCACCATCTACGTTCACCCCGAGATTTTTATACTTGTGACACATGTCAAGCCCCTGGTTCCCTATGTGAAAGGTGGGTAGGGCTATGATGCATGTGTTGAGATCCATTGTTTTCTCAGAGGAGATGACTTACTCACACTCATAAGTGTTTTGTTGTGAGTTTGTCGAGAATTATTTGCATCTTTTCTTGTAATGATGATCTGACACATATGTCATGAGCATAACACGTAATGGATTCACCATCCCCAAGTGGAATATCTGCCACCAGCTTGTGCATGATGACAACATAAGGCTGAGAATTCCCCCCTGTAGGATCCCAAGTTCAAAAGATTGTGAAGCGGAACTTCTCACTCCCCTGAATAAGACACTCGCAGATCTGTCCGAAAAATACATTCTATTTCAGCTCGATAATTTGCCCAGAATGCCAAAGCTTGCTAATTGTTCCAGGATACCTTCTCTGTTTGCAATGTCAAAAGCTGACTTAAGGTCAAGAAAAACAATGTGCTTCCCTGGATTAGAGCTTGAAAAGTACTTTGCAAGGCAATGTGTGCTACGTCCCGAAAAAAAATCTGTACAGTCTGTGATATAATTTACATTGTAACCTGTACCATGGGTTTGCTCAAAATTATCCTCTCTAGAATTTTGCATAAGCATGAGGTTAGTGGAATTAATTATCATCATTACTCTTATTATCATTACGATCATTATTATAATTAATAGTGTATAAGACACATATATACACATATATGGATTTATTCTCCTTTACTTATACATCGCTTTCTTAATAAATCTATTCTCTCCCCAGAAGGCGGAATGAAAAACTGTTGATAGTTTGAATTTACTCGTTTTATTTTTGATTGCGTGACCATTTATCATTATCTGTTCGTCGACGTGCAGGGCTGCAAGGCCAAACGTCACTACACGTACACTGTTGTCCCCGTCTCGCAGGGAACGTACTCAGCCGCGTCGGTGCAGCAGAGGGGCTGCTGAGTCACGTCGCCAGTCCACTCCCAGGGGCCGTCGCAGAGCTCTGAGTAGGCGTACACCTGCAAAAGCCCAAACGATCAAGCGAGTTTCCTTTTGCACGTAAACCACAGATGAAAACATCAAGCAGCTCTAATCTTCTGTAAACAAGTCGCCGAAAAGAAGTACATCTGACGGAAAAAAACAGACTACGACTTTGTAGACAGAACGCCGTTTATGAAGAAAAATACCATCTCAAGCTTGAGTCTGTAAACACAGGTCTGGTGCTTCTAAGTCTACTGACAGAGAAATTCCTGTAAGACAGAAGAAAAGAGAGAGAAAGGAGGACCAGAGTTAGACAGAAAGATAAAGCGAAACTCACGTATTCGCTATCGACGGCCATTCCAGCCGCGTCGCACAAGACCTCGCCAACAGTCGCGTTGGTGGAAGTGACGAAGTCCAAGTCGCCGCCTCCAGACAGCAGTTCGAACTCCTCGAAGCAGCGGTTCTGACAAGGATGGTTCTGGTCGCAGCTGCACGTGTGGAGGATATTTGGGGATGATATGTATGCATAGATACATTAAACATACACGCATACATGCAGTATATAAGAATCATAGATATCCACATGAAATCAAAGAATATTCAAAAGCACTACTTCACCTGTGCACTTCCACAGGGGGAAGCTCGTACAGCATGAGCTGCCCAGCGTCGGCGGTGACGAAGGCGCCGCACCTGCACGGAGCCACCTGCTGCGACGTCGCCCTGAGCACGAGAGGAAGAAGGGTTGCGTGGTCAGGGGAAAGAAATACAAGAGAAGGAAATACGGCGAAAAGCGAGGACAGTTAATCATAAGCTACCATAAAAAAAAAAGTAATAATAATAATAATAATAGTAATAATAATAATAAAAATGTAGGTACAACGGAATTGGGGGGGAGGTAATTTTTTCCTGTTTCATACCTATACTTATATGAATATAATACTTTTCTCTAAAAGACTTTATCCATACAAGTAACACTAAAAAATACAGGTTCGAATGATCATTAGCCACTCTACTCTAAGCTGATTGGCAGTTTACTTACGAAGCAAAGAGGAAAGCGAGCAAAACGAAGCGAAGCATCTCGGAACCTGAAGAAAACACAACTTAGAAATACTTTTATAACTTTTAGGAATTATCTATTTATTCGACCTATCAATCACACAGTCATTGTACACTTAGGAAAACAAAC
>NC_051396.1:1834815-1842315 GCF_015228065.2 Penaeus monodon | reverse complement strand
ACTACCAGAAAATATTAGAAATATCTCCAACCAAAAGACATATAAAACAAAAATGAAATCTACTGGAACTTCAAGCCAAACACGATATTTCAGTCACTTGCGATATCAATGTTCTGTCTAATCTTGCTGAACAAGTATTGTATAATATCTATACAATACATCGCAATACATCATATATGTAAATATATGTTCTATTAATTAATGGAATAAAGTGCTTTGAATTTGAATTGAATTTGAATATGAATTATTTTCATTGTAATAACAATAATTATTTTACTACAATAATCTTTATTATTATTATTATTGTTATTCCTGTGTTTATTATCATTATTATTATTATTATTATTATTATTATTATTATTATTATTATTATCATTATTATCATTATCGTTATCATTATTATTATCATTATTGTTATTATCACCAGTCTTATCATTACCATTATTATAATTTTTATTATCATTATTTTTATAATAGTTGTTATTATCATATACATAAACAAACACACACACACACTTATAAATAAATATATATATATATATATATATATATATATATATATATATATAATATATATATATATATATATATATATATATATATATATATATATATGCATTCATTTATTCTGTTTACTTATACATCACTTTCTCAATAAATCTGATGGAATAAAAAACTATTGATAGTTTGAATTTGCTTCGTTTTATTTTTGATTGCGTGATCATTTATCATTATCTGTTCGTTGACGTGCAGGGCTGCAAGGCCAAACGTCACTACACGTACACTGTTGTCCCCGTCTCGCAGGAAGCGTAATCAGTCACTTCGGTGTGTGTGTGTGTGTGTGTGTGTGTGTGTGTGTGTGTGTGTGTGTGTGTGTGTGTGTGTGTGTGTGTGTGTGTGTGTGTGTTTATTGTATGCTCAAGAAGCCCCTGGAAGTTGATGAAATAAGAAACCCCTAATATTTTATTTAATTCATTTTATTTATTAATATTATTATTATTTTGTTAATTTTACTATGAATGCTTTGTGAGGAGACGCAAGGCAGACCATCACTACGGAGCTACTGTCCCCGTCTCGCAGGGAACGTACTCAGCCGCGTCGGTGCAGCAGAGGGGCTGCTGAGTCACGTCGCCAGTCCACTCCCAGGGGCCGTCGCAGAGCTCTGAGTAGGCGTACACCTGCAAAAGCCCAAAGGGGTGGGGACTAATTTAGAATATGATCTCAACTTGAGGCTTTATACAGTTCTGGTGCTTGTATGTCTATTGGCACATAAAGTGGTTTAACGTAGAAAAGGGAGAAGCATAAATGTACGAAAGAAAGAGTTAAACAGAAAGATAAAGCGAAACTCACGTATTCGCTATCGACGGCCATTCCAGCCGCGTCGCACAAGACCTCGCCAACAGTCGCGTTGGTGGAAGTGACGAAGTCCAAGTCGCCGCCTCCAGACAGCAGTTGAAACTCTCGAAGCAGCGGATTCTGACAGGATTTCTGGTCGCAGCTGCACGTGTGGAGGATATTTGGGGAAAATATTATGCATAGAACATTAAACATACAGCATACATGCAAATATAGAATCATACATATCCACATGAAATCAAAGAATATTCAAAAGCACTACTTCACCTGTGCACTTCCACAGGGGGAAGCTCGTACAGCATGAGCTGCCCAGCGTCGGCGGTGACGAAGGCGCCGCACCTGCACGGAGCCTCCTGCTGCGACGTCGCCCTGAGCACGAGAGGAAGAAGGGTTGCGTGGTCAGGGGAAAGAAATACAAGAGAAGGAAATACGGCGAAAAGCGAGGGCAGTTAATCATGAGCTACGAGTTAAAATAATAAAAAGTAAAAAAATAATATTAATAATAAAAAAAAATAAATAAAAAGGAAATAGATAATAGGTAGGTACAACGGAATTATAATAATTATTTTTATATATTGTTAAATATATAAAAATGATTATCATAATCTATATATAGCTACTATCTACCTCTATGTAGAAAGTAATCATTTTCTCTAAAAGACTTTAACCCATGCCAGTAACATCCAGAATTGCAAGTTGTATTATTATTAGCCATTATACTTGTAGAAAATGAACAAATAAGCTGATTGGCAGTTTACTTACGCAGCGAAGAGGAAAGCGAGCAAAACGAAGCGAAGCATCTCGGAACCTGAAGAAAACAAGACTTAGAAATACTTATAGAAGATTTTTGTTTTTTTACTTATCAGTCACATGGCCACCATACACTTATTATTAAATCCTCTAAAATAAAAGAGAAAGGCTTAAACGGAAGACACAAACACGTGATAATATTTCGTCGTGTTATGGTGTACTGGGCGCCGGTGTGAGGGCCTTGATACCCCTCAGCGTGGGAACAGTTTTAGTGTTACGAAACCGCGTATGGGTTTACTGAATAAGAGGGTAGTGATTTGTAAACCTAAATTTTGATAAGCTTTATAGAATTAAGCCTACTTCTCTGCAGGTACGGTATGGAAAAAAAACATACAAACACACTTGTTCTCACACACACTCACATATATATTACACACTACATATATATATATATATATATATATATATATATATATATATATATATATATATATACACATATATATACATACATATATACATATATATACATACATTTTTTTTTTTTTTTTTTACGGTAGGTTCATGTTTGAGCCGCCGTGGTCACAGCATGATACTTAATTGTAGTTATATATATATATATATATATATATATATATATATATATATATATAGAGAGAGAGAGAGAGAGAGAGAGAGAGAGAGAGAGAGAGAGAGAGAGAAAGAGAGAGATGAACACACACACAAACACACACACACACACACACACACACACACACACACACACACACACACACATATATATATATATATATATATATATATATATATATATATATATATATATATACATGTATATACACATGTATATGCATAAACACATACATACAATCATATATATATACACATTGTAACGATCCCGCTTGTAGTACAGTGCAGTACAATGTAGGTTGGTGGTATATGTAACAGTAAGTTTTAAGATGTCAAGGGGAAGGAGCGGAATAATTACAACAAGTAATGAAAGTAGCTTATATTGAAGCTTATAAATTAGTATCAACTATTTATCTTGAAGTTCGTAAAATTTGCAGCTTTTATTTTCTTGAATTTATACATTTATGTATAATTGTACATTTTTTACTTACTAGTTATTATGCAATTTAGTATTCTTTATTATCTATATTTTACGTGCATTATCCATTTATAATGAATTGTTGATTATATTCAATATCGTGCTTTTTCATTACCATTAGATCACTCTCATTTAAGTTTCTTAGTATCATTGTAGTTTTCATTAGAGATTAGTTATATAGATTATTTCTCACTGTAGGTTTATTGAAATTGAACAATATTTCACAAGTTTAATTATTTCATTAATTATATTACACACAACAGTCATTCAATATTCTACAAAATGAAAATATATTGTTAATGACAAATAGAATTGTATTTTACGTGCATTATCCATTTATAATGAATTGTTGATTATATTCAATATAGTGTTTTTTCATTACCATTAGATCTTTTAAATTCTGAAGCTGATTTATAACACTCGTTTACCAGAAAACCGTATTGCCGCACAAAGTAATAACGCCAAAAACATCACTTATTTCCTTATGTTCCACCTCATACCCTAACACAAATAGAAAAGTATATACTTCACTAGTATACTTAGAAACACCGATACAGATTCCAGATGTTCGAAAGGTTAATTTAGAGAGAGTGAAGCAATGGCCGCTCAGGCCGAGACTCACGTTTTCAGTCCACGCCCCCCCCCCAAGGTAGACTGCTGCGCCCCCCGCTTCGGAACCTCGGGTTCCCGAATCCTCATACTGGACGTACAAAACGCACACTAGTTTCGAACGCGCCTTTTTTATCACTTTGGTATGCACAGGCCGTGAATTTGACGAGATTGTAATAACATTTATATGATCTATATTATATATATAGGCCGCGGTGGCCAAGTGGTTAGAGCATCGGACTCAAGACTGTCACGACGGCAATCTGAGTTCGAGGGTTCGAGTCACCGGCCGGCGCGTTGTTCCCCGATAGTACATCGATTGCCTACCTAGCCACTGTGTGGGCATGCCAGCCCAAATCAGTGCTGGTCCCAAGCCCGGATAAATAGAGAGAATGATTACCTAAATAGTAACACCGGCACTCTCCGTGGAAAGGAACTGGGGACCCTACCACGTACTCACTCCAAGAGCATCACAACATGAAAACTACAATTAAGTACATGCTGATTTAAATGAATTGATAAAAATAAATGCTTGCTATAGCGTAAATAGACCCGTTCTAAATGTAACGTAGTTTTACTGTACAGTCACATACAAATACAACTGAAGATGAAGATGAAGATTCAGTATCTTGGACACTTGTATATTTCCACTGTCATTCCACCCCTACATCAACTGCACTGATACTGTTTCTCTTTTCAGCAGAATAGAAAATTTTTTAAATATTATCTCCGTCCTCACTTCTGTTCTAATACCAATTGTGTTACTGAATGTTTCTTTTCCTGTTCAAAGCAGTATGTACGATTGTCCAGAGTTAAAGAGGTGGATTCTTTCGTTTACAAGCAAAGGACGGTATATAACATCCGTGCAAGGAAAGGCAAATGTTGGAATTAAAAAGAACCCTTGACTTGTATGCATATACATACATAGAGATATGTGTGTGTGTGCGTGTCTACATTTATATACATAAATATATATGTGTATATATATATGTATGTGTATGTGTGTACATGTGTACATGCATATATATAAATATATATATATATATATATATATATATATATATATATATATATATATATATGTGTGTGTGTGTGTGTGTGTGTGTGTGTGTGTTGTGTGTGTGTGTGTGTGTGTGTGTATGTGTGTGTATGTGTGTGTGTGTGTGTGTGTGTGTATACATATATATGTATATATATAAATTTCTAGATAGATCGAATGAGGGACAGGCAGAAGACGATAGTACATGATTAATGCTACATATATTTCCAAAGCCTCAGAAAATCGGTGGATTGGAAAATAAAAGAAAAATAACTAGTAATATACATTTTTATTCATTTCTTTTTATTTATGTAACTATTAATAGATAAGTCTGGTTGTTAGCGCAACGTGAAGAGTTGCAGTGCCAGACGTCACTCCACGTCTCCTGCTGTTCCCGTCTAGCAGGGAACGTACTCAGCGGCGTCGGTGCAGCAGAGAGGCTGCTGACTCGTGATGCCGGTCACCTCCCAGGGGCCGTCGCACAGCTCGTAGAAGGCGTCCACCTGCAGAAGCCCGAAAGATCAATGCTGACCCATTATAACGAGTTGCGGTTTGCACACAAAAAATTCGAACATCAAAAGGACATAAAACTGAATTTCGATTTAGCAAAAGCAATTCTATTTTAAATAAGAATGACGAAGGGGACGGGAAATATTCCGATATATCATAACTGATTCGTGAACCGCAGTTTTAGATTTGAAATATATGTCTATGGATTTGAAGCAAATAATGTGTATATGTCACTATTTATACACAAACTAACATACACAAAATCACAGATAGAGATAGAAATAGTAAAAAAGAGAGAGCGAAACTCACGTTTTGGGAAGCGACGGCCGTTCCCGCTCCGTCGCACAAGATCTCGCCAACAGTCGCGTTGGTGGAAGTGACGAAGTCCAAGTCGCCGCCTCCAGACAGCAGTTCGAACTCCTGGATGCAGCGGTTCTGACAAGGATGGCTCTGGTCGCAGCTGCACGTGAGGATGTTAGCTTTTTGGTCTATATACATTTTTTTTAGATATGCATATGCAATATATACACAGAAAGAGAGAAGCAAGAGAAATAACAATATATATATAAACAAAATAAGACACACACACACACACACACGCAAGAAAATGGTAAAGGCACTCTGTTCCCCCAATTCACCTGTGCACTTCAATGGGGGGAAGCTCATACAGCAGGGTGTCGCCAGCGTCGCCGCTGATGAAGGCGCCGCACCTGCACGGAGCCACCTGCTGGGACGTCGCCCTGAAAGGAAGGAAGGTTGCGGCGTCAGTTGCAGGCCAAGGGACACATATTTATGGAAAAGGGAAAACAGGAATGAAGTAAATACTGAGGAAATACCGACGCCATTCTAAAGTCTACGAAATGACATCCAACAAGAACAAATAATAAGGGATAAATTTGTATTTATTCTTTTTTTTCTGGATGCTTTATGTACATACATTAGAATTTTAATTTTCCTCAAAAGGGCTTTTACCCATGCAGACTTTATTCAAGAAATACACATCCATATTATTATTAATTATTTTACCAGCAGAACGGAAATAAATTTACTTACGCAGCAAACAGGAAAGCGAACAAAAGACAACGCAGCATCTTGAAATCTGCCAAGAATGGAAATTTAGATATTATCGTTTATGAAATATAAAAAGCATCGTTTATCACAAAACCCCAAAATATGAAATATGGCTTTAAAACCCATGAAGTATAATATAACATTTATATATAACATTTCCTTTTCAAACAATAAGATATAGCAGAAAATATGAAGACGCAAATTATGGAGACACAAACTGAAGGTTCGTCGGGTTGTGCCGTTTGGCTCGAAGGCGTTGCCGCTTTATACTCTCTTCAGTGTGGGAATATTTCCATAGCTGCTCACGTGGGAACTGTATTGCTGACGTGAAATCAGATACCTGATTCCTATTTCTGTCTGTGAGGAATCTGAATTCTGATAATGTCTCAAGCTTAACCAAGTAGGCATACTTGGCCCATACACACGGTATGATATATATATATATATATATATATATATATATATATATATATATATATATATATATATATATATATATATATATATATATATATATATATATATATATATATATACACACATGTGTAATTCTGTAAATGCATCTACAATCATATTGTATCATTATTATTAATATTTGTGTATATATGTATAAATGTATATATATAGATAGATAGACAGATAGACAGATAGATAGATACGTACATACATGCATACTTGCATATATACATACATATACATATAGACATACATATATAGTAAATATATATTTTAATATATAATATATATATATATATATATATATATATATATATATATATATATATATACACATATATATATACACATATACATACACATCTGTCGCGACAGTTGCTTATAGCCCAGATTTGAAATATTCGCCGCGGCAATTGCAAAATCCTTGCGTTCCGATTACCTTTGATTTTACATGCTTGCATTGACACGGCTCGCAGAGGGGGCTACCCTTTGTATACAGAAGTGCAAGAATAAATGGCTAGGGTGTTGAAATTGTTAGATATATTACTTGAAATCCAATTATTTAACAATAAACTGGTACATCTGGGATTTGTTTCCACAA
>NC_051396.1:1809815-1812315 GCF_015228065.2 Penaeus monodon | reverse complement strand
TATATTTTTATATTTTAATTTTAATATATATAAAATATTTTTATAATGTATGAAAAGATTATTATATACTTTATGTAATATATATATATATATATATATATTATAAATATATATTATATATTATATTATATATTATGTGTGTTGTGTGTGTGGTGTGTGTGTGTGTGTGTGTGTGTGTGTGTGGTGTGTGGTTTTGTGTGTGTGTGTGTGTTGTTGGGTATATATATATATTAAAATATTATATATTAATATAATTATAATTATATATATATATAACTTGAGTATAATGTTATAGTAAAATGTACGTATATTTGTTATATTAATATAAAAGATTATATTAATTATATAATTTAATTATATAATATATACATTAAAAAAGGGAAACCGGGATCCTGTCGCGAACAGTCGACTATAGGTCTTACTGAGCCCTGGGCCAAGGACGGTTTCACACTGCTCAACGCCCCAGCAAAGGCCCGTGTTACGCCATCCCAGACCTTCGAGTAAAAAAACCCCAAAAAGGGGGTTGATTTTGGGGATACGCGTTCCTTTTGGAAATTTAAAGCCCAGGGGCAATTTCTGGGCCATTCGGGCCTGATACATTTGGAGAGGGATAAACGCATGTTTGTGGCAAAATGGTGAATCGTTTCTGTTACAATTCTGACTGGGAACTATTCATTAACCGAACTGCAACACCGGCTATGAACTTATAGATCTTAGGTGGTTGAGGGTGAAGAGGAAGAAGAAAAAAGGGAAAAGAAAAACGTAGGAAAACCGTGTCTTTATTTGTTTTTCTAGATTCCTTTTTTTTTGTATTATTAGACCAACGAATACTCTGATATTTTACGTTGATGCAAATTACTAAAGAAATATCCCCATATATATGTCTCGAAGGCGTTTCAGGGGAAAGGGGAACACCTGAATCCTATTTCAAAACCCCCTTTAAAAACTTTTTTTTTTGGGGGAAAAAATTACCGTGTAAAAAAAATTTGTTCCGTACCCCAAAATTTTTTTTTAAAACATTCTGATATTGATGTTATTGGTGTGGGTGTGTATGTATGCGCGGGGTGTTTTTACACAGCACTGTAGATTGATAGACAGACAGATAATAAATAGGGTAGATAACTGAGGACGGCAAACAATAGAAAGGGGACAGACAAACCCAAAAAGAAAGCAGGTAAAGGGGGGTTATGCCAGTGGAACGTGAAAAAGGAAAAAAAGCTTCCCATCCTGGGAAAAAAGATAAACACGCAAGTGCTCTCTCTCCCCGGGGATTTCCGTCGATGGGGCGCACCACGCATTTCAAAACCCTACTCTATATCAAAAAATAAATGTGAATATATAAATACTTTCATCTTCAGTACATCGACACATAAAAACAAAACACACACACACACACACACACACACCCCACCCACCCCCACACACACACACACCCACACCCCACACCACCACACATTATATACATTTATTATATATATATATATATTATATATATATATTATATTTTATATATATATATATACCCCAGTGCAGACACCCACCCCACACAAATACGTGTGTGTGTGTGTGAGTTTTGTTGTTGTGTGTGTGGGTGTGTGTGTGTGTTGTGTGTGTGTGTGTGTGGGGTGTGTGTGTGTGTGTTTTGTGTGTGTGTGTGTTTGTGTGTGGGGGTGTGGGGGTGTTTGCCCTGAAAATTATATTAAAAATTTTATAATAATATATATTATATTATATATATATATATATATATATATATGTATTATTTAATATATATATATATTTTATATACATATATATTATATATTTTGTGTTGTTGTGTGTGTGTGTGGTGTGTTTTGTTGTGTGTGTGTGGTTTTGTTTTGTGTGTGTGTTTGTGTGTGTGTTTGCGGGGAATATATATTATATATATATATATATATATATTATATATAATATATATACATATATATATATATAAATATATATAATTGTGTTTGGGGTGTGTGTGTGTGTGTGTGTGGTGGTGTGTGGGGTGTGGTGTGTGTGTGTGTTTGCGTAAAATTTTTATATATATTAAATATATATTATATATATATTAAAATAAAAATATATATTTAATAACCCCTTTTATATATATATTATTAAAATATAAATTAAATATATATATAATTTATAAAATATATATGCCCTATTTTTTATATAATATTATATATTATATAAATATTATATTATATAATTTTAATATATATATACATTTTAATATATAATTTTATATATATATATATTTTATATATATATTTTATATTTGTGTGTGTGTGTGTGGGGTGGGGTGTGTGTGTGTGTTGTGGTGTGGGGTGTGTGTGTTTTATGTGTGTTTCCCTATTTAAAATATAATATATAATATATATATTTTATATATAATAATATATATATTTAAAATATAAATATATATTTGCACGTGTGTTTAAAGTTGTTTTGGGATATATATATATATATATTTTATATATTTTATTATATATTT
>NC_051396.1:1802323-1809715 GCF_015228065.2 Penaeus monodon | reverse complement strand
CTCCAGCAGCCTTCGCACATCCTAACTCCTCGCGACAGGACTGTCGAGCGTCCAAGTCGCCCTTTCTAGGTGTCCCGTGGGATTCCCCACCGACTTCTCACAAAGACAGCCTGATGACAGGGTCTCCACAGGGAATAGGTTAGGTGCCCATATAGTTGGCGCTTACCAGTCTCACTGTGTAGCCGTCGGTTGGTCTTGCCAACTGTACACCAGATCCGACATAGGACTTGTTACAAAAAGCATCAATACGAGATTCCAAGGGCACTAGATAGTGTTCAATTTTTAAAAAAATTGACAGTATAAAGGGCCTTGAAGACATGTAGCTTGGTCCTTCTACGTAGGTACCGACATCTCCAAATGCTCTTGTTGATTAAGTTCATGGCTCCTGTTGGACTACACTACCAAAGTGTGTAACTTCCTCACCGAAGCATGAATTGACTGAACAGGTTCCCCTATCAAGTACCCAAAGTCCTGAATCTTGGTCTTAGTCCAGTAGATTTCTAGGCCCAAGGGATTCACCTCATTGCTAAATGCATCAAGAGCCTCCACCAGAGATTCCAGACACCCAGGATAGCAACATCGTCGGCAAAGTCAAGGTTTATATTGCCCTGTGCTCCCACTGACTTTGGAGAGTAGCTCTGCCTATTATCCAGTCCATGCAAGTGTTGGGGCAAGAACGCAGCCTTGCCTCACCCCTGAAGAAATTCACCAGGTCCCTACCATCTTTACAGCAATTTCAGTACCAATACATACCTGACTGGCCGATGGCAGTCAAGTCCCATGCCATGGGTTTGCCCCCAGATTTTAGCAGTTCAGCAGGGATATTACATATGCCTGCAGCTTTCACAACCTTCAGCTTAGAAATCGCCATCCTAACCTCAGTTAGGCTAGGAGGTTACCTCTGATGGGTAGAGTCCAGGACAGGTACCACTTGATACCACTTGCATCCAAACCAATTGCTGGAGGGTCTACCTGGTATAACTAAATACTCAAAATTCTCAGCCCAACACACACACACACACACACACACACACACACACACACACATATATATATATATATATATATATATATATATATATATATATTTTATATATATATATATATATATATATATATATTATACATGTATATATATGTGTTGTGTGTATATATATATATAAAATTATATATATATTATATATTATATATATAATATTATAATTAATATATATTATATATAATTATATATTTATATATTTTCATATATGTTGTATGTATGTTATATATATATTATAATTATATATATATATATATATATATATCTTATAGAAGAGAAGAGCGAGAGACGGAGAGCGAGAGAGAGAGAGAGGAGAGAGAGAGGAGAGAGAGAAAACAGGCATATATATATATATATTATATATATATATATATCATATATATATTATGTATATATATATTTTATATAATATATATATATATATTATATATATTTATATATTATATATATATATATATATTGTGTGTAAACTAAGAAAGCTCATGTTATTGAAGATTTTGTTCGTGATAAATATGAGTTATGAAGAAAGAGATGATCTCAACTAGTAATTTTTTGTGCATTTGCAGTTTGTTTTTTCCAGATGCTTTGCGGGATAACCCTACTTAATACGAAACTATTTACACGATAACAAAGTGTCGTGAGAATCCATGTACTGAGCTCTCTCTCTCTCTCTCTCACACTCACACACACACACACACACACACACCACACACACACACACACACACACACACACACACACACACACACACACACACACACACACACACATCACGTGCATATGAATGTGTGTGTGCACACGCATGCGTGTGCACATCAGTATACACACGGATTTGCATACACTGGATGAATCTAACGTAGATAAGGTTTTGGTGAGTTGGTAGTGGATTGGGAACCACCAACGATGATTACCTAACCAACTACTCCCTTGGAGAAGGATCATTGGTCAGCCGTGCCAGTATAAGGTCCCAGCCAACAACATGAAGTCAAACAATGAAAATGAGTAAAACGACATAATGGGGCCTCACAAGGTTGTCTTGTAGGATCCACGCCCGGTCGCTGCATTCAACTGCAGGGATGCTGCAAACGTCATCCTGCAACTGCAGACCAAACAACAAACACAAAGATCATATCGGCCGAAAAGTTCAGATCAAAGCTATCGAAATCAAACATGGAACATTCGAAGTTTAAATACCCAGACTGGAAAACTTGATAATGTTCTCCACGAGATGGACAGAACGAATGTCCAGTGTTTAGGTCTGTGTGAAGTTAGATATCCCATTGCTGGCGACTTTATGAAGGATAAGAAAAGAGTCTTCTTTTCAGGTCAAGAACACGAACATGGAGTTGACCTGGTCCTAGACACGAACTTTTCTAGATCTGTTCTGTCGTTCTGGCCTAGAGACGACCGCATGCTTCTACTCAAGATAGTCCTGTAAATGTAAATATCCTAGTAGAATATACTCTCACTGTGGATGCTGAAGACCACAAATCGACAGTTTCTACAACGCTCTTGATGAACTATTCTCATTAATTAAATCAAACGAAATCATGGTTGTCATGGGTGATTTTAATCTAAAGTTGACTCAGAAAGAGTTGAAAAAAACTGTTGGACTGCACGGTCTAAGGGAATGGAATGAATGTGGAGACAGTCTTATAGACTGTGTAAGGAGAAAAATCTGGTCATCGTAAAAACCTGGTTTAATGTACAGTCCAGACGACGGTTTACACGGATTATTCCAGGTGATAGAGCTAGAAACCAACTCGACTATGTTATGATCAGTTCAAGATACCAGAAGGCAATAAAGAATCCCCTATCATATCCGGGTGCAGAAACAAATTCAGATCACAAAACCCCGTAATAATAAAAATTTTGATTGTCCCTCAAAAAGTTTATAAGGCGAAAATTGACCCTAAATTTGAACTCAGTGCATTGCAACCAAGAGGTGTGAGAAAACCTTAAACAAGAGCTTCTTGAAAATCCGCCAGAGGTTCCTAACAATGACATTGGCCATCGATTTGGTGCCTTCAAGCACCAAATCGAAGGAGAAGGAGCTCTCATCAAACTGGTTCCACCCAGAGCTCAAAGACCTGCTACGAAAACGGGAAGTCTCAAAACAGAACACCGTGCAATATGAACTAGTAAACAATCTCTCCAAAGAGGAATGTAAGAAGGCCGAGAAGTGGCTGCAGGTGAAATGTAATGAAGTAGAGAATCTCAGTTGTAATCCCAAAGAGACATTCTACAGGATAAGAGAAATCAGTGGTCAGCGATCCTCTTCCTCCTCAAATTATATCAAAGCAGCACACCGGCGCATTTTCCATGAGGCCGAGGATGCCAGTGCTCGTTGGGAAGAGTATATCCAGAATTTTTTTGATGATGAGAAGAACCAGGAGATCTAGTCCGGGAAGCTGTCACAGCTGGTCCACCAATTCTGAATTTCAGAAGGCGCTGGTACCTACAGCAATGAAATGAAAGTAGTGATCTCCTCTGGAACTTCCCTAAATATCTATGAAGCCAAAAAATTTTTAAATAAATTAATTACAAAATTTGTATCCATTGCCCTACCGAAGGTCCCGGGAGTACTTGAGTGTTCACAACATAACACAATTAGTCTAGGGGCGTATATTCGTAAAGTGCTGAAAATCGTCCCTATAAGAGGATCAAATAGACAACTACCCGAAATCCCAGAGACCCAGTTTGGGTTTATGATGGATGGAGGTACGAGGAACGCTATCTTCGTCATGAGAATGCTTCCCGAGAGAGCCATCCAACACCAGCAAAACATCTACCTGTTTTTTATTGACTAAAAAAAGCATTTGATAAGGTCCGGGACTTAAAATCCTCGCAAATATCCGGATAGATGACAAAGATATGAGACTAATTCAGTCAGTATACCAAGATCAGCTTGCCTCAGTCCACCTGTCTGATGGAATAACTAACTGGTTTCCCATCAAGCGAGATTTCCTACAAGGTTGTGTGATGTCACCGGGCCTCTTCAGGTTATACTCTTGCGGGAGATTGAAGATCGCCAGGAGGGAATTGTTATCAGTGGTTGCAAGATCAACCTTCATTATGCAGATGATACAGTTCTCGTGGCCACATCTGCAAATGACCTTCAAAGACCTTTTGATGCTGTTTTGGGAAGCAATCAAACACCTTGGCCTCCATGTCAAGAACAAGAAAACAAAATGCATGGCAATTCCCAAATCATTAAAACAAGAAGTAGAAATCCAGCAGATTTCCTCCTTCAGTCGTTAAGGAACTCTCAGACGTAGAATCGGACTCGCAAAAGATGCATTCTCCAAACTCGTTAGCATCCTAACCGACCGCAAGCTCACAATGTAAATAAAAATCAGAATCGCTAAAACCTTTGTATGATCGACTCTTCTATTTGGTTGTGAGACGCTGACGACTGAAATTCGGTGCAATATAGAGGCCGCAGAAATGTGGTTCTACCGCAGTAATGTTGCGCACCACTTACACCGACCGAGTGTGCAACGAGGGGATCCTGAGAAGAGTTGGACAGGGACGCGGGTTTCTAGAATTGATCCGAGTACGGTATGCAACGGACATGCAATCCGTAAAGGCACATTAGCCTCATTCAGCAAGCTCGAGATAGGTCGAGAATAACATTCCTCGACAATTTCAATATAAAAACATGTCGATGCCTCAGCGACAAAGCTAGACAACGTGGAGCGTGGCGCAGTGTAGTTCGTGAAACACAGCATTGGTGATGGCACAAGATATACGTGTGTGTGTGTGTGTGTGTGTGTGTGTGTGTGTGTGTGTGTGTGTGTGTGTGTGTGTGTGTGTGTCTGTGTGTTTGTGTCTGTGTATGTATGTATGTATAGCATTCAGACACATACATATTTAAATATGTATATATACACATATAAAAATACATATGTATGTAATAACCTATATGCACACACACACACACACACACAAACACCCACACAACAACACACACACCACCACACACACACACACACACACACCCATATATAATATATATATATATATATATAAAATATTATATATATATTAAAATATTATATATATATTATAGTATATATATGTATATATTTTGTATATATATCTATCATATATACATAATATATATTATATATATATATATATTAATATATATATATATATTATATATATTTTTGTGTGTGTGTGTGTGGTGTTTTGTGTGTTTGTGTGTGGTGTGTGTGGGGTGCGTGTGTATGTGTTTTTGTGTGTGTGTGTGTGTGTGTGTTTGTGTGTGTTGTTTTTGTGTTTTGTTTTTGTGTGGTGGGGTCTTTGGGGTATGTGTGTGTGTATGCTATATACATATATATATATATATATAATAATATATATATATATTTTATATATAATATATTAATATATATATATATATATATACGTGTGTGTGCACGCGCACGCATATATGTATATCTCTCTATCTGTGTGTATGTATATTTGTATATATATATGTATATATATATATATATATATATATATATATATATATATATATATATATAATATATATATATACACAAGAACAAAGATAGATTACAGAGGTTTAAAGGCATCCATATACCCATACATACATAAAGGCTACATACAAACATACATAAGTGGATAAAACATACATACCTTTAGACAACTAGTACAGAAAGCGATTTTTTGGGGAAAAACTGTGACTGGGGGACAGACAGAGTAGATACAAAAAAACTGCCACGTGTAATTTTCTTTTTTTTTTTAAAAAGATATTTTTTTCGCGAAGGAACCTTTTCATCAATTCCAGACGGGGGTAGGAGGAATTGTTTTGTTCTGCTTTTTTCTATTTTTCTCTTATTGTCGGGGGTATAAAGGTTTTTATTATGGTGTGTTCTTTAGTTGGTTTCCTAACACACACACAAATATAAAAATAAAAAATATATATTAAATTTTTAAAATTATTTTAAAATAAAATATAAAATTTAAAAATTTCCAAAAACAGCACACAAAAACAACTACCCACACACCACACACAACACCACACACCACACCACACACACCACACACACACCACACACAAAAACACACACACAAACATATAATTATAAATAAAAAAAAGGGAAATTTTTATAAATATATATATAAAAAAAACAACACAACCAAAAACACACACACACACACACAACCCCAAAACACACTCACACAACACACACACACACACACCCAAACACACACAAACCAACACAACACACTCACAACACATATATATTAAAATATATTAGTTTTTTATAATATAATATATATTTTAAAATATTATTAATATATATATATAATATACACACCACACACACACACCACACACACACACAAACACACCATATATATATATAATATATATATTATAAAATTTTATATAATATATATATAATTAATATATATAAAATTTTAATATATATATAAAAATATAAATATATATATATAATTTTTATATAAATTATAGATTATAGTAATATATATAATATGAGCAAGTATATTACAGATGATATAACACGTATATACAATTATAGATTCTTATAATATATAGTGAATCATACTATATATATTATAGATTAATATGATTATATTATTAGATATATAATAATATAGAGATATATTAGTATATATAGATATACAATATAGCATATATGATATATATATGAAGATAGAGTATATATTATATATATAGGAGATACGTATTATGATATATAAAGATATACATATAGATTATAATATATATATAGTAGAAATTATATATAGATGATGTTATATATTAATAGAGATATATAGATAATAACTAATATAAAATAATATGATATAATTTAGATATAGAACTGAAGAGATAGTAGATATAAGAGATATATAATAAATATATACTAGAGATTATATAATATAAATAATACATATTTATTCTATACTATATATATATAGATATAAATATATAGAAAGAGATATAGATAATATATATATATAGTATATAGATATATTATAATAATATCTATAATATACATAACATATAGATAATATATAAAAATTAATAAGATTATATAGGTTTATACGTATATATAATAGAAGATAAATAAGAAGAGAGATAAATATGATATTAGATAGAATATATAGTACATACGTATATATATAATGATTCTATATATAATATATTATAATATAGATATATATAGGATATATAGTATACATATTATTATATATATTATATAATATATATATAGTAGAATGAGATATAGATATTATATACTAATATATATATATATCTATTGTGACATTAATATAAACACGATATATCTATAATAGTTTAAATATATTAT
>NC_051396.1:1782323-1792323 GCF_015228065.2 Penaeus monodon | reverse complement strand
GAGAGAGAGAGAGAGAGAGAGAGATGAGAGAGAGGAGCGAGGAGAGAGAACGACGAGAGAAGAGGAGAGACGGATAGAGAGAGAGAGAGAGAGAGAGAATAAAGGGAGTGTGTTGGTTGAATGAGTGTGTGCGATTGAGTGTGTGTGTGAGAGAAGAGAAAGAAAGAGAGAGAGAGAGAGAGAGAGAGAGAGAGAGAGAGAGAGATGAGATCGAGAGAGAGAGAGAGAGACCGAGAGAGAGAGAGAAGAGAGAGGAGAGAGAGAGAGAGGAGAGAGAGACTCCAGAGGAGACGCTTCTTCCAGGACTCTAAATAGTTTGCTATTAGAAAGCGACTGGGCTGAAATGATCATTGCGATCTCCCCTGATGCATTAAATGCAGTCTGTCTTAGATAAAAGTCATGAATCAAGATTGTTCTTTTTTGTGGATTATAGTGCAGGCTTTTGAAACATTTTTAGTCACCAGTGTTTGATATTTAAAATTATAAGTCTTTTGTTGGTATGGTAAAGTTCAGTATTTTAACTGGAATTCTTGATGGTAGACGACATCTGTGTTCATGTTATGGCAGCTTAGCTCGTATTCCGTTGTGTCTTCTGCGGTGGGGGGTATTGATCTTGGCCCTTGTTCATTTATTTACACAGCGGACTGTGGTCCGGCCATTACTAATAAATGTTGGCAGATGCTGATACTGTCTCTCTATTGCTGATTATTCCTTCTCCGGCAACTAGGGAAATCGTACTGACAATAATTCAGTCGTGGTGCTCTCGGCGATGGCATGGAATTGAAGTCAAGAAAATGATTGTGAGTCGGTCTAGAAACGCGGCTGGCGCTCAGCATCCAAGTCTTGGCGGATTAATGGAGTCTTCATTACTTTCATGTGGATAATTTAAAGCTCTTAGGTGAACCCATGATTCAAGCTTACAATGACGAATTGTGGAATAGGAAATATGGCCCGAGCAGTTCATCTGAATTAGCATCAGTCGTGAGTACAGGAAGAATATAAAGATGATACATAACTGTAGGATGATTCTTTTCTTGTATTCTGCCTCAATTTATAGTATAGTTCTCTTGTGGGGTTATCTACTGCAGATCACCACTTACGACGGCTTGATGTTTTCTCCATTCCATTAGATATCTCCTGTCTGACTTAAATCTTGGAATTGGGCATCGTAGGGATTTTGGGGGTCTGTCAGTCTATTTTTTTTTTTTTTTTTTTTTTTTTTTAAAAAGATTTTGTAACAGACAATTCAACAATCCACTCTATAATTTTTACCGATTTTATCAACCTGCAAGAGTTACTAGGAAGGTCTATGAACCCTCAATTCAATGACATTTGATGCAATCGATCGTCTACTCAGTTTTATAGATGCTTTTTTCTGCTATTGTAGAATTTGGAATAGATTGTATTCAGGAAATTGTAATTCTCCAATCTTTATGAGTTTTAAAAGATCAGATATTTTTTTTTATAAAGTTTCTACTAGTTATGTAGGTGATGATTTTCTATCTTTTCTTTCATTCTTAGCCGAATTTCGACTAATTGACCTTTTGGCGGTATAATTCTTGCATTTGTCAGGCTTAAATTATGGCTACCATAATATGTATATATATATAGATATATATATTATATATATATATACATATAGTATATAACATATATATATATATATATATATCTATATATAGATAGTATATATATATATATATTTATGGATTTTTTATTTTATTTTCTTTTTTACGCGTAGGTTATGTTTGACCGCCGTGGTCACAGCATGATACTTAATTGTAGTTTTCATGTTGTGATGCCTTGGAGTGAGTACGTGGTAGGTCCCCAGGCCTTTACCACGGAGAGTGCCGGTGGCTAACTTTTAGGTATTCATTCTCTCTATTTTATCGGCTTGGGCCAGCACTGACTTGGGCTGGCTTGCCCACCCAGTGGCTAAATAGGCAATCGAGGTGTGAAGGTTCCCTTGCCCAAGGAAACTTCATCGAATCTAGGGTTCGATTTACCTTAAATATATTTAGATTAGTGCAAGTGCACACACCGGTCGCCGCATGCGAATGCGCTGAGACATCCATTGCACACAATGCATCGCCCGCGCGCATATGTGAGCAACGCGCCGCTGAACATATATATAGTATAATTATATATATTATATATATATCTTATATATATATTTATATATATACGATATATATAATACTATATCTATATGTGTGTGTGTGTGTGTTGTATATATATATATCTATATAGATATATATATATATATATATATATATATCATATATGATTCCCTAATATATATATATATATATATATAATATATGTGTGTGTGTGTGTGTGTGTGTGGTGTGTGTGTGTGTGTTGTGTGGTGTGTGTGTGTGTGTGTGTTTTTATATATATAAGTATTTATTTATTTATAAACATATAACAATATAAACATACATAATGGATATACATGTATGTATTTATATGTAAATATATGTATACTCTATATGCATGTTTACATCACATATCGATATATATATATATATGAGATATATATATATATATAAGATAATATATATAGATAAGGTATATAGATAGGGATATATCTCTATAAGATAGATAATATTTATATATATATTTATATATATATAATAAACTATATATATATATATATATATATATATCATATAGATGTAATGTCTATCCACATATTATTATGGAGATATACACACATATATATGTGCTATACACACATATCATGTATATCAATATAAGTAAATATATATATAATATATATATATATATATATATATATATATATATGTAATATATTATTCTATATATATATATATATAAAAAGATATATATATATATATATATAATAATATATATATTATATATTTATGTATATAGATATCACATAGATACATATATATCGTATATAGTAGTATATAAGCATTCTATTTATACACATATAATTCCTACATACATACATATAGGGATATAATATGTAATTATTTATATGCTAGATATATATATATATATATATATATAAAAATATATATAGAATTTATATATAAATATGTATGCATATGTATATTATATATTCACTACTTGTAACGTTTACGTGTTTATATTATACACATATATGTGTATATATACGCATTATGTGTATATATACACATACTATATGTATATACATATATATAGATAGAGAGTATATAGAATTATATATAAATATACATATAAGTATTTTGTTTATCTAATTATTCTATTATGACTACATAATACATACAACATATATATTTGTTTATGATATATGTTTACATTATATATTCAACTAGCATTCAACACCGCAAACATGGGAGCCACAACTATCCAAGGTCGTCGCACGACTAATTACCGATGTGACCTGACCGGGAAGTACTTGTGTTGTGTGTGTATATCTTATAATTATATTATAATATATATATTATAATATATATATTTATATATCATATATATATATATATATATATATGTATATACACATATATATAACACACCACTATGTATCTCTTGAATGAATTACCTAAAATGGTAACAACCGGCACTCTCCGGGGAGGAGGAGAACTGGGGGACCCTTCCACGTACTCACTCCAAGAGGATCCAAAATGAAAACTACAATTTAGTAATCATTGACTGTGACCACGGCGGCTCAGGACATGAAACTACCGTTAAAAGAAGATGTAATCTCTTGTCTTAAATGGCATGATTAAACATTAATGCGGAAAAGGCTTCGGCATATCGTGTGTTTCCCTGCACTTCCACTTCGTTGTTCATGAATACCATGTTGTGTAATATATGATGATTTATTTATTTATACAAACATGCACAACATACACATTATATATTCACATAAGCGTAGTGTTTGTGTGTGTTTTGGCAATGTGTGTATATAGATGAATAAAGAAACGGCCTTATTTTTTAATTCCTGCATTAGTTATCGGAAGAAAAAAACACTGAAAATAAATATTTATATTTATTTTAGTGCTTAGGAGAGATTATAGTATCTTCACACACACACAACACACACACACAACACACACACACACACACACCCACATATTATATATATTATTATCGATATATATATATAATATATATATCTAATATATATATAGGTGTGTGTGTGTGTGTAGTTTGTGTGTGTGTGTGTGTGTGTCTGTGTGTGTGTGTGTTTTTTGGTGTCGTATGTGTGTGTGTGTGTATGTGTGTGTGGTGTGTGTGTGTGTGTGTGTGTGTGTGTGTGTGTGCGCGCACGCTTTGTCCCGAAGATGCTGCAATTTTGTTACTATTAATCATATTTAGAAACGGACTGGTTAATCTAGGGAATTTTAAATGATACTGAGTAAATAACGATCAGACTCATCCTTGAAGTAGAAGAACATTTTTGACGTAAGTTATGGTATGTATTTGCAAAGGATCAGATAATACAGAAGCAAGTGAATGGCCACATTACGAAAATCATGGGTCGTTGGAGAGTACAAATTACACACTTAGGTGGATTAAAGCAGTCGTTTTAGAATCATTGTCTGAGGAGTTGTGCTTTTACATGTAGCTGTTTATTGTTAATATAGATCCAGTAAGAATGTATTGTTGCATCTGATTAGATGCCAATTTGTGGCCCGCTCCCTCTTGGTGAGACCACGGTTTCGTCTATCAGTTTGGTAATGTGTTATCTCGCAACGATTTCACGGTCGCCCACCTGGATTCCTCTAGCCAAAGTATTGTATTTGCAATCTCTGAAGGCGAGTCAGTGGAGTCCGTTAGGACTTACGTCGCTTGTCCCAAACATTGTATAAGTGACAGTCAACAGATACGTTTGGAGCGAGCCCACAGTGTAGCCGTTAAAGTACATATAAGGCACTAGCTCCACTTCCACTTAGCCCTACTGACTCACAACCACTGCTTCTGATTCGTGTATAAAGTAATGGCAATATTCATAAAGTTCCCTTTGTGACAATGTAGTTAAACTTTTGGAAAGGTGCAAATGCTGTAATATGTTTAGCAGAGGACAATCTGTTGAGAATAGTGGCATCTTACTGTGTAAACGGAGGAGAATTCTAATATAAAAAAACAACAAAATGCACTGGGATGGTTGATTGCTGAAACACAGTATTGGGCAAAGGACTGTAAGAAATAAAAATAATGAGTAAGTTAACAGGAATCAGTCACAAGGGAGTCCCAAACATGTGATAGAGATACCAATTTGGTGATTTTCGACTAAATCGAGCGAATTTGAATGTTAATCTGGCGTTGGAAAATTCTGAAATTCACAAGAGTAAACAGATTTTTTGTCCAATCTAGTGGGAAGGATTTTTTTAGTTCGCCTTACGGATTTGAAAGATGCATGACGACCAGCCTACAGCACACTGTTGCGTCTTTCGAGGCTGTCAAATATTGTTCTAGGTTTGGATGGGAGTCGCTGGGCTTATATACAATGTTTAATTACCTGTTCCAAGTGATATATAATATAAATATAACAGCGAATCATTATAGGGCAGGAAAAGGATTAAAAATTTGAGAATGGAACCACACAATAAGCAAATTGTCATAAACCCCGAATAATGGCATAATCATACACACTTAGTTGATAAACATACAATAATGGCAAAAGATTGGCCAAGACAATAAATCCTAGCTAAGACATTAGAAACACATTAATTAATGGATTGCTTGTGATAGTGAAAGGCTATAGGAAGGGCAATTGTGGCTTGGGAAAATTGCATATCTGTAGTATATTATGGAATGAGCATTGGTGGAAAATGTGCTTGGATTAAGGCCGGGCTAGTAGATTAGATATTGATGCACGATTATCAGGGGTTGAATTAAGGGATGGGTACCACAATGTTTTAAGGCCAACAACAAGGTGCATCAACACTCGATTATTTACTGGATATGAGAATATGATTAAGGGTTTGACACGATTATGAATTATTAGAAATAACGAATTTTGGATTGACAACACTGATTCTAGATTTGACATTCAAATTCTATTTTGGGTTGTTTCATTAACACGGGATGGTTGACCAGTATTAGATTTAGGACTGAACTAGAATTTTGTTTGTTCGTTTACTATAGAAACGACATCATCACTGGATTATAGATAGAAAGACTTTATTGGCATGTTCTTGGGAGAAAGAAAATTTTGGGAAGAAAATAGAAACTAGACATCTATACAAGAATATAAGTTTCAAATTCATACCGTCATTAGTACTGGATTGTGGCTTAGGCACTGAACGTGGATTGAGATCGATCATGGACTGTAGATTGGTCATTAACAGAAATTAGACTGGCACCGGCCGATTGAATAAGAGTGGGTTATGGGTTCGATAATGGATTATGAATTAGGCCATAGATGCTGGTTTAAAATGGACTGGGATATTAGATAGGTTTATGCTTTGGGTTTCAAATCCGAGTACTGTCTTGGAAGTTCGAGCCCCCATAGTGCCGCAGTAAAACAGGTCTGCAATCATTCTTAGCACAAAGGAAGGGGGGTGGCGACGGGTAGGACCTGTAGGTCGAGGCTATGCGCCATCCGACGTCTGCGCACACCAACATTAGGATTTTAATTATGATTATGTGAGTCCCTTCATTAGACAGATATTTTCACTCAAACTACAGCAGATGAGTTTTAGGGAAGCTGAAGCATGTGTTTTGAATATCATAATCTCTCCACTACGATTATGTAGCAAATTTAAACAATTCATATACAGTGCACATACATAATTATTTCGAAAAGAGCTACTGATAGCAAAGAACAAATGATGCTTTGAATACACGTATTGATAATCTTTGTTCATTCCAGAATTTGGCCAATATCTTGGATGCGACATACTCGATCTAGTCACTCTTACGGTAACATCGAATTCTGAAATGAAAAAGTTTTTTAGATTATTAAATCTACAGCAGCAGAGATAGACAAATAGAATGGTAATATTTTTAATTTGATAGATAGATATACTGACACGGATCTGTTAAATTATAATTATATATAAAATAAAATTATATATATATATATTATATATTATATATATATATATATACTTACATAATATATATAAAAATATATATATATTATATATATTATATATATCTATATATATTAGATATATATATATATATATTATATAATATATATTTTTAATAAAATATACACACACCATACACACAAACATTTTATATATATATATATATATATATTATATAAAATATATATATATATATATACATATATATATATATATTATATATATATTTTATTTTTAATATATATATATATATATATATATTTGTGTGTGTGTGTGTTGTGTGTGTGTGTGTGGTTGTGTATGTGTGTCCTAAAGGTGTATGTATATATATATATATATATATATATATTATATATATATATATATATATATATATAAAATATATACACATTATATATATATATTTATATAAAAATATATAAAATTATATATATATATATATTTTATACACATACACACACACCACACACCACCACACACACACACACCCACACACCACCACACACACCACCACAATAATAATATATATATATAATTATATATATATTATAATTTTATATATAGTATATATATATATATATATAGTTTTTTTTATATATTTGTTGTGGGGTGTTTTGTTGTTTAAATATTTTTATTTGTTATTTTGTTTTATATATATAATCTATATATATATTTTATATATATATATATTAATATTATATATAATTTTAAAATATATATAATATTTATTATATATATATCTATCATTTATCTATTTGGTTTCATCATTATATCTTATATATATTAATATATATATATATTAGATATATAAAATATATAATATATATTATATATAGATTTATATATATATATATTATGTACTATATATATATATATTATATATATTTTAATATACATATATATATATATATATATTATATATGTACATATAGTATATATATATACATACACATATATACATAGGCGGCGGAGTGAGTCTCAGACTGGGGTGGGGGGCGAGTGTGAAAATTCAGAGATTTCAATGTTTTTTAAAAAGCAAATATGATAACCGTCATTGGGGGCGAGGGGAGTCTTGCTTTTGGGGGATTCGGTTAACCTGGTATAGGTGCCGAAGAGAGCTTTTGCCTTGGGGGAGGGGTGTTCGGAAATCAAAAGCTTAAACATATTTAAAAAATAGCAAAAACGACATTCTTTCACAAAAAAATTATTCAATAGTTCCAAAATAACTTTTTTTACTGTCCTTTACAGTTGTAAGTTCCCCTTTACAAAATTTAATAGAGAAAAATTAATCTGGAGTCCTTTACAGATGTGACTATCCCTGGATAGGTTTTCATTACTATTATTTACCATATATGTTCTGATATGATACTGCAGGTCTGTAACTTTGAATATACCAATAAACAAATAATCAAAACAGTAACTGTAATTTAAAAACTAAACTTTTCGGCTTTTTAAGTAATGCATAGTTTGATGGTCTTTTAGACAAAAAACGTCTTTCACACAACATGCGCATGACACAGTTCTCACATCATTATATACTTAGCACATCAGTTATTCAGCTCTGCGTTGAATAAATAATACCCAGCATTAATATATCCCTATGGGTTTCCCCAGTTTACGGTGTGTTAACTGTGTTTTGTTTGGTGGTGTGGGGAGGGGGCGATTGATTAAAAAATAGATTATATGTCCATTCGAAAATCTGCTAGTTTGGCGTTCATGAGCCCAGGAAAAATCTGTCCTTTACTATACTATACTCCACTATACCTATACAATACTTTTAATAAATAAAGTTCATGGAAAAAACCCAACATTCTACTGTAAGAGTGATACCCATTCTTGTAAAGTGACATATAGTATAATTATAGTATATTTTCATTAGTCTGCCTGAACTTGTAAAATCAAATGTAAAGCACAATTTTTTCAGCAATTTCTGGGGGAGGCGAAGATATCCTCTCGCCCCTCCAGTTTTGATTCTGAGGGGGCCCTTGCCCCTCTGCCGCCGCCTATGTATATATATATATGTGTGTGTGTATGTGTGTGTGTGTGTGTGTGTGTGTAGGTATATATATAATATATATATATATATTATATATTATATAATATATATATATATATATATATATATATATATATGCGCACACACACACACACACACACAACACACCACACACACATATATATATATATATATATATATATATATATATATATATATATATATATATATATATATGTGTGTGTGTGTGTGTGTGTGTGTGTGTGTGTGTGTGTGTGTGTGTGTGTGTGTCTGTATATATTCATGTTTGAGCCGCCGTGGTCACAGCATGATACTTAATTGTAGTTTTCATGTTGTGATGCTCTTGGAGTGAGTACGTGGTAGGGTCCCCAGTTCCTTTCCACGGAGAGTGCCGGTGTTACCTTTTAGGTAAACATTCTCTCTATTTTATCCGGCTTGGGACCAGCACTGACTTGGCTGGCTTGGCCACCCAGTGGCTAGGTAGGCAGTCGAGGTGAAGCTCCTTGCCCAAGGGAACAACGTGCCGGCCGGTGACTCGAACCCTCAACTCAAATTGCCGTCGTGCCAGTCTTGAGTCCGATGCTCTAACCACTCGGCCACCGCGGCCTTAATACATATATATGTCCATATATATATAAACACACACACACACACACACACATATATATATATATATAATATATATATATATATATATACTATATATTATAATATGTGTTGTGTGTGTGTGTGTGTGTGTGTGTGTGTGTTAGTGTGTGTGTGTGTATGTGTGTGTATGTGTGTGGGTTATTGTTTATCCGTGTATACATTCAGATACATACATGCATACATATAGACAGAAACACTAACCTACTTTATGCTATTTATGCATAAACGGTATGTGACTTCGTAAACCATTTTACGTACTCTTGATAAAAAAAGAAGA
>NC_051396.1:1771690-1774190 GCF_015228065.2 Penaeus monodon | reverse complement strand
CCCGGGCCTTATACTTATGGCCCGGCGGGAAAAGGGAGAAGAAGGGGTATAAAAGAGAGAGAGAGGGGAGGAGGTCAATGCGGTAACACGGGGCAGGGGGAGGACGAAAGATCGGAAGCGGAGGTCAGATGAGGTCGGAGGATCGGGCGGACTCTGCGCAGGGTGGCCAGCATTAAGTGAGAAGGCGGAGGATTTGGGAAGCGAGGAGACTATTGGCAGGAGAAAAACCGTTGTTCAAGTTGAAATTAGGCAGCAGCTTTATTAAGGAGGATTCTACCAGTACGTTCTAACTTCCTGAAGGAGCGGCTCCCCAGACATGTTTTCCATCTCATAACGACGTGGCTCATGATTCTTCCCGGTCCCCCTCAACCAACCATGACCACTCTCTCTCCCAGAAACTTTCCAGCCTGACCGCCCGCAGTCCTTGGTCCCGCTTCTCCCTCATCGACGCTGTCACAACCTATCTTCCCTGTCCTTGACCCTCACCAGCAACAACTCCCTGGCTTCGGTCTTTCCTTTGCTCTCATCTCTTCTCATAGGAACTCCTTGCCCGATGTCTCTCTCCTCCGTGGTGATTTCATCCCGGCCCTCGAATATCCCCTCCATCCTAACCCTTCCATTCACAGGCGTTACCGTGAGGCCCTTTAAAACCTGCGCAAGGGAGGATGTCACTATTTTGCCCTCGACAAGGGCAACCGGCGATGGTTCTCGGCCGTGCCTCTTACCTGCAAAAGGCCCGGGACTGTTGGATGACGCTTTACTTAGGCACCCCTGACCAGCGACTCCTTGTGAATGCATTGCTGTTACTTTCCACCACGTCTGAAAGGTATAGCAGCCTGTTTTCCCAAAGGGCGAATCTCTAGCAGAGGTTCAGGGTCATCAACCCTCGACTCCCTCATTTCTATGGGCTTCCTAAAACCCATAAGCCGGCTGTACCTCTACGCCCCATCATCTCCTCCCGGGGATCGGTGACGCACCCTCTTGCGGCCTTTTCTGGTTTAAGGCCTACCCCCCTTTTTGGCACCTTCTCTCCTGTCACCTTCGCCACTCTCATGACTTCATCTCCCGTGGTCCGTGGTGTCTCGCTGGCAATTTTGATGAGGTTTGGGTGTCGACTTCCCTGTTCACGCGCTTGATGACGTCCTCGCTTTCCTTTAGAGGAGGCTCCCCGCCGAGGGTCCTCATCTCCTTCTGCCCACAACGTCTTCCTCCAGCTGATTCGTATGTGTATGAAGTCTAATTTCCTTTTTCCTTGAGAGTCGCTTCTACTCTCAGACATTCGATGTTGCCATGGGCTCTCCCCTCTCTCCAGTCTTGGCAAACCTGTTAATAGAATTCTTCAATTCTCAGCTTCTCCCTTCGATCTCCCTTCGTCTGTCGGTTTGGCTGAGGTATGTCGACGACGTCTTTGTTCTCTGGCCTCATGACCCTACCCTGTTCCCGGATTTCCTGATGCAGCTGAACTCTCTCCTTCCATCCGTTTCAAGGTGGAATGGGAGGCTGACAACAAGCTCCCCTTCTTGGACACCCTAGTTCATCGCTTTGCTGACCACTTCTCCTTCTCCATTCTTCTGCTTAAGCATAATGGCATGTACGTACACTTCTCATACCATCCTCTCCATGTGAAGAGAGGTGTTGCCACCTCGCTGTTCCTCCGCGCCCTCCGCATCTGTGATCCGCAGTACCTGCATGGAGAGATCGACTTCCTGCGTCGCTCTTTTTCGAAACTGGGCTTCCCTGGTCATGTTCTCGACGTCGCGTTATCCAGGGCACGGCGTACCTTCTACCGCGACTCATCACGATACACACACCACACACACACACACAGATATAAAAATATATAATAAATAAATAATATAATATATTAATATATAAATATATAATATAATATAAAATATAGTTATATATATAATAACAACATTATATATATAAATATATAATATATAAAATTATATATATATAATATATATAATATAATATAATATAATCATATATAATACATACATTTATTATATATATAATATATATATAGATATAATATATATATAATATATATATATATATATAATATATAATATAGATATATATATATGTATATATATTATATATATAATATAATATATATATATATATATAATATATGCATATATAATATATATATATATATATTATGAATAATATATATATATATATATATATATATATATATATAATATAGATATATATATATATGTATATATATAATAATAATATATATATATATATATATATATATTATATATAATATATAATATATATATATATAATATATATATAATATATATATATATATATATATATTATATGATATAAATATATATATAATTATATATATATATATATATATATATAATATATATATATATATATTATATAATATATATATATATATATATATATATATATATATATATATATATATTTTTATATATTATATATTTTTATAATATAATATTTTATA
>NC_051396.1:1749064-1766564 GCF_015228065.2 Penaeus monodon | reverse complement strand
CCCTTTTTTCTTCTTCCTCTTCACCCTCAACCACCTAAGATCTATAAGTTCATAGCCGGTGTTGCAGTTCGGTTAATGAATAGTTCCCAGTCAGAATTGTAACAGAAACGATTCACCATTTTGCCACAAACATGCGTTTATCCCTCTCCAAATGTATTCAGCAGAATGGCCGAGATAATTGCCCGTGGTCTTTAATTGCTAAGAGGAACGCGTATCCCAAACTCACCTTTATGTGTCTCTACTCGAAGGTCTGGGATGGCGTAACACGGGCCTTTGCTGGGGCGTTGAGCAGTGTGAAACCGTCCTTGGCCCAGGGCTCAGTAAGACCTATAGTCGACTGGTTCGCGACAGGATCCGTGTTCCTTTATATATATTTATATCTATATATATATATATATATATTATTATATATATATATTTATAATACAACGTATATAACACACAACACACAACACACACACACACACACACACACACACACCCACATACACAACACACACACTTACTCACCACACACACACCATGAGGCACACACACACCACACACATATCACACAACACGACCACACACACACACACACACACATATATATATATATAATATCTATATTATATATATATATAATTATATATATATATATATATAATATAATAGATATGGATATAGTATAGATATAGTATAGATAAATAGCATATCCTATGTATATACATTTGTATATAATATGTATAGTTAATATATATGTATATAATAGATATATAATATAATCTACTGATATAATATAATATATTATATATGTATTCTTATATATATAATATATATTAATATATATATATTTATGTAGTAACGTATGTATATATTTGCATAGTTTTATATATAGATAGTGTTGTATATACATCTATATATATATATAGTATATAAATATATATAATATTATAGTATATATATTATATAGATAATTAATATATATATATAATTATATATCATAATATGGTCATATATCATAGTCGACACACACACACACAACACACACACACACCACCACACACACACACACCACACACACAGATATATTATATATATATATATATATATATATATATATATTATATATATATATATATTTTTATATGATGTATATGAATATATACTATGTATTATATACATATACATTTATATGTATATATGCATATATACATATATATGTAATGTGTTACATATATATGTATATTCCTATATATATATATATATATATATATATAATATATATATTAATATATATATATATATATATTTATATACACACACCACACAATACACGACACACACAACGCAAACTATATGTATATATTATCTATATATAATATATATATATATATATATATATATTATATATATAATATATATATATACAGCCACACACCACGACACACACACACCCACACACACAACACACACACAGACACACACACACACACACACACACACCGCACCACTACACACATACACGCACACACATATGTTTATATATTATATATTATATATTATATATTATGATATATATATATATATAGACATATATATATATAATAAGATATATACTATATATCTATATATATATATATATATATCTATATATCTATACATACACACCCTCACGCACACACACCACACACAACAAACACACACCACACACACACACACACCCATCATATTATATATATATATATATTATATATATAATATATATTTATATAGATATATATATATATTATTATATATATATTATAAAAAAAATTGTTAGTATATATATATATATATATATATATATATATACACATATACATACACACACACACACAGACACAAATCTGTAAATGACTTTGAAAATCTTTTTGCTGCTGTTGTGGAAGCCAGCGATCCTCTTGGCCTCCTTGTCAACAGCAAGAAAGCAAAACGCATGATAATTTCGAAGTCAGAGGTCCCAGCAACTCGTCCCCATTGAAACAAGGATATAACAATTATCGTCCTATAACTTTTCTCCCAGTAATATCTAAAGTGCTAGAAAAAATTGTTGCAAATCAGCTATCAACATTGTTGGAATCTAATCCCCATTATTTCCGAACGGCACATGGGTTTAGAGTAGTTATCCACTGAAACGAGTCTTATTAAAAATCACAAACAAAATTTATGATAACAGAATCAAGAATCAAATAAATCTACCCACTTTGTGTGATCTCTCAAAAGCATTTGACAGTATCAGCCATGAAATCCTGCTGAACAAAATGAAAAATCATGGAATTGACAACTATTGGTTTAGAATCTATCGATCCACCAGAACGCAATCAGTCAAATTCCGTAATATATCAACTAAGAAACCCGACTCGTTTGGAGTCCCACAAGTCTCCATATTAGGCCCCGGATCTTGTTCAGTATATTATAAACATATAATCAACCATTTGCAAACAAACTGCTCCTGCCAATATGCCGATGACTCTCGTTTTCCTCAACGCTACCCCTGTAATCAATCTAAATGAATTGATAAGAAATACTCACCACTCTTACAGAATCAAAAGTTTATTTTGCAAAAACGGCGTGCTCAACTAATCCTGACAAAACTCAATGCATCTTTATAGGCAGTCGGCAAAACATAGCCCAATGCCGTTAACACAACCATAGAATTTTCAGCTATCAATTAACCAAGCACTAGAGTCTGTGAAAAATCTAGGAGACACATAGACAGATACAGACTTTTCGAGACACACATTGCAACATTCACAAAAAATAATAGGCACGCTGTATACTCTAACTCCCATAAAAAAACAAAATCCCCTACTGAACGAGAATTTAATTGTTGTAACATCTCTTGCACTCAGCATTATAACTATTGTTCCAACATATGGGGTTCAAACCAACAAACTCAGATCAAAAATCACAAAACTTCAAAAAAAAAAACAAAAAAACAAAACTTGCCGCAAGTGTGTTAGGCACGTAATAAACATGACCACATAACCCCACACTTAAAAAAAAAAAATGAAATGGCTAAAAGGTTTGTAATTTCATACTGTATATTCATTCATAAATTCATAAAGGGCCGACTATCCTCATTTGGTTAATAACCTGCTACAAAAATAGTAATAGAACAGGCTCCAAACCAGACAGATTAACTCTCTCACGTAAAAAGATCATACACGGAAACATGGTCAAGGCAAATGCAATCCGAGGACCGAGATCTGGAACAACATCCACAAAATATTAGAAACACCTCCAACCTGCTTACTTTCAAAAGAAATTAAAGGAACATCTTTTAATATCATGACACAGGCTTTTAATACAATGCAAACCATGTAACATTATTTCTAATGAATGTAACATCTTATTCTATTTTATTTTATTTTATATCTCTCCTACCATTGTATTACTATTTTTTCCTACTTATTCTGTATTACTGTACGATAGTCACTATCTATGTAAAAGAGAACCCTTGTAATTAATGGAATAAAAGTGTTTTGCTTGACTTTGACTTTGACACTCTCCTACTCTCTCTCTCTCTCGTCTCTATCTATCTAATCTATCTATCTATCTGTCCTATCTATCTGTCTATTCTCTTCTCCTCTCCTCTCTCATTATCTATCTATCTATTTCCTTTCTCTCTCTCTCTCTCATCTCTCTCCCTCTGCAATCGTCTCGCTCTCTCCTTATCATCCTCTCCCTCATCATCTCTATTCGCGTTCTCTCTCTCTCTCTCTCATCTCTCCCTCTCTTTTCTCATCTCTCCATCTTCTCTCTCTCTCTCTCTATCTGTCTCCTCCCCCCCCTCTCTCTCTATCTATCTATCTTCCTCTCTCTCTCTCTCTCTCTCTCTCTCCTCTTTCTCTCTCTCTCCTCTCTCTCTCTCTCTCTCTCTCTCTCCTCCTCTCATCTCTCTCTCTCTCTCTTTCCCTCTCTCTCTCTCTCTCCTCAATCTCATCTCTCTCTCTCTCTCTCTCTCTCGCTCTCTCTCTCTCTCTCTATATATATATATATATATATATATATATATATATATTATATATTATCTGTCTATCTATCTCCTCTCCCTCTCTCTCTATCTGTCTATCTATCTTCCTTTCTCTCTCTTTCTCTCTCTCTCTCGTCGTCCTCTCTCCTCTCTCTCTCGTCTACTCCTCTCTCTCATCTACTGTCTCTCTCTGTCTGTCCTCTCTCCTCTCTCTCTCCTCTCTCTCTCTCTCTCTCTCCGTCTCTCTCTCTCTCATCTCTCCTCTCTCTCTTCCTCCTCCTTCCCCCCTCACCCCCCCCCCACTCTCCTCTCTCTCTCTCTTTAAATCTCTTCTCTCTCTCCTCTATCTATCTGTCTATCTATCTCCATCTCCCTCTCTCGCTCTATCTGTCTATCTATCTTCCTTTCTCTCTCTTTCTTCTCGTCTCTCTCGCTCTTCTCTCTCTCGTTCTCTCTCGTCCCCCTCTCTCTCCATCTCTCTCTCCTCTCTCTCTCTTTTCTTCTCTCTCTCTCTCTCCCTCTCTCTCTCTCTCTATCTGTCTTTCTCTCTCCTCTCCTCTCTTCTCTCCTTCTCGGTCTCTGCTCTCTCTTCTCTCCTCCTCTCTCTCTCTCTCTCTCTCTCCTCATCTTCTCTCTCCTCTTCCACTCCCTCCTCTCTCCTCCTCTCTCTCTGGTCTCCTCTCTCTACTCCCCTCGTCTCACTCAGTTCTCTCTTCTTATCTTCTCTCTCCTCCCTCTCTCATACGTCAATCCCATCTCTCTCTCCTCCTCGCTCGTCTTTCTCTCGTTCTCACTCCTCCACCTCTCTCTCTCTCTCTCTCTCCTCTCTCTCTCTCTCTCTCTTCACTCTCATCTCTCTCTCTCTCTCTCTCTCTCTCTCTCTCCTCTATTTATCTATCTTTGTACCTTTCCTATCTATCTATCCATCTCTATCTCTATCAACCTCCCTCTCTCTCTCCCTGTCCATCTCTTTCTCCCTCTATCAGCCTCTGTCTCTTTCTCTATCATCCTCTGTCTGTATCTCTTCTTTTCACGATCGCATCCGCCATCTGCCGTGAACGAAGCAGCTGATATAATAAAGATAATTTTTTCCATTTCTCTTTTGTCTCGTGAATTGGTGGTTCGTTATCTCACTTTGCTGTTAAAAGAGGAAATTGTGATCGATGGGAAAAAATTTAATCTCTTTGTGGAATTGAATCTATTTGATATATGTGTGTGTGATGGAAAAATAAGCGTGATTATGTTCGAACGAAAACCAACGGTGGTGATTTATGGCTTGAATCTCGTTCTGTGTTATTTTAGGTGAAGATGAGTAATTTTCCTCTCATTTTATTCCCCTTTTTCTCTTTTCTTTTCCAGTTCGTAACTTTTTCTTATTTTCTTACCTCTATTACGTTTATATATATCATATTTTCTTTCTTGGATCTTACAAAATAGGAACAGAATCGTGATAGTGAGCTCTGCAACGCTAAGCTCATCCTCATGGAGAGCCTCGAGCTTGGACATAATCGTTAGAATTTTGCTGTGACAACAAACCCAGCTTCCTTACACCGTCTGGGATTGAGGTTTTGCTCTCTCGAAAAATATTTGCCAAAATCGTCTCCACCGAGATTGTGATTCATATTAGAGAGAGGGGGCACTTATGGCCAACACACACACACACACACACACCCCATCACACACACAACCACGCACACACACACCACACACACACACAAACTTACACACACACACAAACACACACACACACACATCTACACATATGTATGTCTATCTCTCCATCAATTTCTGTTCCCGATTCACCAAAAGCGTTATACATCCGTGAAGACACACGTAAGGTTACCTTCACTAATGATCTTAAGAAACCCTTCTACGGACTCGCTTTCACATTCAAAAAGACTTTCAAATTCTGCAGCCTTCGTCGTTTCCGCGGAATTCGAGCGCGCGAGAAGCCGCCCCTTCCGGCCAGCGCCTCGAGATGCCCCGAATAATTCCACACCAAACGTAAAATTGGGCAGTGTTAGCGCATGCCCGCCACTACCCACTCTTAACCCAGCGCATGCACCCCCGCACTCGCCCTTCCGTAAAATAAAAAGGTGTTTGATTTGTTAAGGTCTCTTATCCATTTCTGGTTTTTTTTTGTGTTGATAAGGGGAAGATTCTCTCTCCTTCTCTTCCATTTCGGTTTTTTTTGCTTTTGTTTTTTTTTTTGGTTTGGTTTTGTTGGGCTTTTTGTTTGTGTTTGCCCTTTCTTTAATTACGTCTGATAGTGAATTGATGATGTTACTTTATATTAATATGATTTTATGCGGACGGTTCACCTACCTGTAGCTGCCAGAAAACGCCATAATTATTTCGTTAGCAGACGGAATTCCACCAAAAGCGCCGGGGCCTCGGCAGGTAGGAGGAACTGGGGCGTCCCGCAGCCTCATATTGGCCTCTGGGTGGTCCCGCGCCCCGCCGCTTGTAAAACTGTCCGATTCTCAAGCTTCTACTCGGGCTTCGTTGGAAGTTGCACTGTTGGAATACCACATAAGTTATGTTGTTCGTCTTTAGGGAGTCTTTTAAGGGACCTGTTGGTATTAGCTATAACATTTCTGTTTAATAATATTGTTTAATGACCACTTTCCTACGGCGTTTGAAGGATCGGCGGTAGTCAAGCACCCACACCTCCGGACGGAAACCAGGAAACCACAATGGAGACACGAGGGTGTGGGCAGGATTCGGTGAATTACCCTTTAAGAGACAAAGGCGCTCGGCGGTCGGGAAAGAGAGAGAGGAGAGGCTTGTCATTCTTGGAAATATTTACTTGACGATATTATCTCGTGATCCGTAGAAAGAGAGAGAGAGAGAGAGAGAAGAGAGAGAGGAGCGAGATAAATACAAGAGAGAGAGAGAGAGGAGTAGTGAGAGTTCCATTATAGGGAAAGAGAGAGATAGAGTACAGAGAGAGAGAGAGAGAGAGATAGAGAGACCATACCTAATCGCTACTAGTAGAGAGATAGCGAGAGAGAGAGAGGCGAGCAGATGAGAGAGATAGAGAGAGAGACAGGAGAGTCGACGATATAGAGAGAAGAAATGCTATCCGCTGAGAATCATCATGAAAGAGCGAGAGAGAAGATAGAGGATACTAGTACGTGAAGCGCTCTAGAGAGAGCGAGAGAGAGCGGAGATAGTGTCTATTAGAGAGATAGCGACGAGAGATACGAATCACACTTCAAGAGAGATAGGTGTGGAATAACACACAGGAAAGAGCGTAATTAGAGAATCTATTACATAGCGCGAGAAGAGGTGGCGTGGAAGAGAGCGAGATAGAGAGATTGCTACTATAGGGCGAGTGAATCGAGGTAGGGTAGATGGTAGGAGAGGCTAAGTAGAGGAGATGAAGGGATAGTGAGGTTTATGTAATGAGATACGGAGGGTAGGGGTTAGATAGGGAGATAAATAGAAAAAAAAAACGTATAAAAAAAAAAAAAAAAAAAAAAAAAAACAAAAAAAGAAGCAAAAAAAAACAGAGGAGCGCAATGGGCCGCTCTCTTGATACTTTCGACTATATTCTTGATATCTTCCCTTAGAGATAACGTCTCTAGACCGATACATCTCTAGTAGAGATACTGAGGCGAGATAGTTCTATCTATATGAGATGCGAGACTAGATGCGTATCGCATAGATTAGAGACGAGAGAGAGCTATCGATCTCTGACATCCGAGATACAGCAGAGAGATCGACGAGAGACGGGATGCGATCGTCGAGCTGAGACTATACGAGAGAGAAGAGAGATAGGATAATGATATCTAAAATAGCCGAGGGATCTACATAGACGATAGCGCGGATATAGGCGCGACTTCACGTCGTGAGAACCGCGAGTGAGCGAGAGAGAGAGAGATGAGTAGGCGAGCTCTTAGGAGATATATATGGAGAGGCTTGATTTGATTCTTTCAGATCTGCAAGAGATGTTTCGCACGTAGAAAAGATGTCACCTCCGTTAGAGTTGTAGTATCTAAAGAGACAAGACTGCGTCTAGGTATGATAAGCTACAAGGTATGGTTCGTATGAGAGGCATATAAGAACCCCCCAGTACGAGGTCGCGTCTCATATGAAGATGCTAGAGAGTCTCTCTGAGAGCTTATCGATGAAGGCATAGATACAGATTATTAGCAGAATGTGGCTTATGTATATGGGTCTTTGTTAAGGTTAGACTACATTCGGTATGTATTGTGTGACTTGTTGGTTTGGAGGGTGCATTTATTTGCTGGTGTGTGCTTAGATCTTCTCGCTTCGCTTATTACTTGCGATATTCATCCCACACTTTACCCTCCCCAACCCTTCATTCGTTGTCTTCCTTATCTTCTTTCGTTAGGCTACAAACCCAACCTTTTCTCGGATCCATGACGCACATCTGACTTCTCTCATTCCCTCGTTCAAGCTTCATCTTTCCGATATTCGATGTAGTCTGTCTACCCTTGTTTAATGGGATCATCGCTATGCTGAGGCAAATCAATATAAAGAGAAGGCCGCTAGATTCTATTTCTTTTAGTCCATAGATATGCGGCTCTAGAGTGAGGATCGAAGACTCACCCTAGCTGTATTATGAGAGCGTCTATCAGTGAGAGCTCTTCTTCTAACAAAGAGCGAGATTGTCCATATGAGTCTATGGACAATGGGGGGGGGCGAGGGGGGGCGGTTGGCGTGAAGGATAGGAGAGAGTTTGTTGTTAATCAAGGTGTGGGTCTGGCCTCCTGGGCTCGCGTGTAGCAATGTTAGGTAATGGCGTGAGAGAGTCAAAAAAGGGAAAGGTTGATCAGAGGGATATGTATCAGCATGAAAGTAAATAAGGGACAGAGTAGCATAATCGTGTCAGAGGAAAGGAGGGATGACACACACACACACACGTACCCATACATATTGTATATTATATAATATATATTATTATATAATATATAACATATAATATATATATATATATCTATATATATTAGATATATATATAATATATAATATAGATATATATATACACAAGTGTGTGTTGTGGTGTTATGTATGTATCATACATAAATTGAAGAAAAACCACAATACACAAACTAGATATATTTCATATATATATATATATATATATATATACAGTACTATTTATATTGTATATATAATATATATATATTATATATATATATATACATATATAAATATACACAAACACACACACACACACACACACACACACATATATGATATATATTATATATATTTAATATCATATATATATCTATATAGATATATATATATATATATATATATAGATGAATAGATCTATATATATATTATAGTCTTATATATATATATATATATATATATATATATATATATATATATATAGAAGAGTAGAGAGAGAGAAAGAACATATGACCTTATAAGAACTAGAGAGCGACGAGTTGAAAGAAGAGAGATAGTACTAGAGAGTAAAGAGGAAGAAATTAAGGAAGCAAGCCTTTGGTAAAAAAAAAACAATTAGTCAATCAATAAAAAAACACAAAATTGAGAACACAAAAAGGAGGACAGAGCGGGAACATGCGAGTAGATAGCAGAGAGGAAGTGAAGAACAATTCGCACTCTTTGGGTGTAGCCACCGAACCCCCAGGAAAGGGCGAAGGGCGGGGCAAAGTGAGTCACGGAGTCCCGCCGGCAGCCCTAATGGATGCGTGACGCGCTCGGGAAGGCTGCGTCTGTGAGCGAGAGGCTTATTATTATTGTTATTATTATTATTATTATTATTATTATTATTATTATTATTATTATTATTATTATTATTATCATTTTTATTATTATTGTTGTTGTTGTTGTTGTAGTGTATTGTTATTGTTATTTTTATTGTCATTATTGTTGTTTTTATTATTATTATTATTATTATTATTATTATTATTATCATTATTATTATCATTATCATTATTGTTATTGTTATTATTACTATTATCATGATTACTATTATTAATATTACCATTATTATTATAGCTATCATTATTATTATCATCATTATCACCATCACTGTTATTATCATTGTTATTACTGTCATTATTACTGTTTTGTTATCATGATCATCACCAACATCATTTAGTTAAACAGCTGCTTTCAGGCAGGATAATGGACCGTCCCTTCTCCCCTGTGTTATCTTTTGCCTGCGTATGTAGATTAGATAACGGATATCCAATCTTGGCCTTTCTCTATCGTGCAAGGAGCAATTGATCATATAATGCAACACAGTCAAATAAACCATGCAGGCAGAATGGTGATTCCTTACTGATTGATTAATGAATTTGATTTTCTTAATACGTTCATAACCATGTTCAAAACACTTACTATAGCGCCGTCCTGTGATGGAAATTAGTTGCTTACACAGCAGTATTCTCTTCAGTGTCAATACTTCAGAATATAAACACACATACACACAGACACACACACATATATATGTGTGTGTTTGTGTGTGTGTGTGTGTGTGTGCGTGTGAAGCTGAATGTAAAACTCACCATACAAATAGATGACTAAATTCGCAACGAGGGAACTAGACAAATAACCCACCAAACCAAGTCACATACATAAAAACACCAACAAACAACGCCAACAATATAACACACCACAACATTCATACATATATTCTCCTAAAAGAAAAGTGTCAGGGCGTGACCCGCGTCGAAAAAGGATTTTCTTTTTTCTTCACCCTCTTCTTTCCCTCACCCTCTTCTTTCCCTCTTTCTTTTGTCTTTCTTATTTTTCTCTCTTGTTTTTTTTCTCTCCATTAAGGCCACGAACCCGCCTTGGGGTCGCTCGGCCGTCATTCGAACTAGACGTAAAGAGCCAAATGTGTTATTTACGACGTGTCAATAAGGCGGCGGCAAAACAAATCAACAGAGAGAGCCATATTGGGGTCTGAGAAAGGAGAGAGTGGAAGGGGAAGGGAGGGAGGAGAGAGGAGGAGGGAGGAGAGGAAGGAGGATGGAGGGAGATGGAGGGAAAGGGAGGATAGAGAGAAGAAGGAGAGAGACAGGAAGGATGGAAGGGAAGGAGTAGGGAGGGAGAGGAGAAGAGAATGTAAGAGGGGAAGGAAGGAATGATTGGAAGGGATGGCGTTAGGAAGGAGGAGAGAGGAGGAAGAAAGGAGCAGAGAAAGGAATGAGGGAAGGAAGGAAAAGGAGGGAGTGGGAAGGGTCTAAGGGAAAGGAGGATGGAAGGGAAGGAAGGAGGGAAGTGAATGGGCGTGTATTTATTAGGCAGTATTGATTAGTAATAATTTTATATAATTAATAGTGAAGTTAATGAATTCTGGTGGCGGAGAGATGATATTAAGTAGTGTAAGGTGGAAATGGAATGAGGGAAGTGTAATGAATTAGGTAGTTAGGTGAGTAGATAAGTGGAAAGGAGTTATCTTGAAGGATAGTCAGTGAATGTTATGGCTGGTAGTATGGGGGGGGGGGGGGGAGGGTATTTGAATAGAATGAATGAGTTAATTTAAAGGAAATATAATTAAATGTTATTTCTTTATTATATTTTATTTATTTATTCTTACATTTAATTATATATACTGACTTTTTCATGTAATTTCAAATGATTCTTTATGGATAGATAATTAATTAGTTGAAGTTAAATTATGATTTAAGTTTATTTCTTTATTCTCTTTATTGATAGATAATGTAATTATTGAAGTGAAGGTAAGTATTTACATTTAGTGCGGTTAGTGTAATTATTTTGAGATAGTAGTAAGAATATATATAGAAGTTAAATATTTAATTCATGTAAGAGGTATTTAATTATATAATATATTATTTAATAACGTTAATTATTAGTGTAATTTATTTCTTTATTTTTTTATTTTTTATTTATAATATAATTAATTATTTAATTTAATTAATTATTTAATGTTATTTTCTTTAGTATTTATTATATATTTTAATAAATTCTATATAAATAATTAGTTAATTTTAATTAATTATTTTCTGTATGTCACACTATACACTCCTTCCTTTTTCCATTTAATTAATTCATTTACTTTTCATTTCTTTTTACTTTCTTTCTATACACTTATTCTTACGCATTTATATACTATCATTATCTTCTTTCAATTTAATTTTATTTCTTTCATTTTCACTCTCTCCTCCCTTCTCTGCACATTTAACTTATAAGATTTGACTTTATGTCTTACTTTCTTTATTTAGATCCAATTCATATACGTAGTTATTTTATATTCAATTATTTTTTAAACGCTAACCTGTTATAACTTATTTCTTATAATAATGTCACCTCCTAACATTTATATCAAATTACTAATCTCGTATGCTTTCTTCCTCTTATTCCCCATTCTCTCTTCCTGTCTTCTGCTCTTTCCTCTTTGCTTTTCCACTCTATTCCTCTCTTGTTCCTCCTCTTCGTTCTCTCCTTGCTTTCTTCCCCTATCTCCCACCCCTTCTTTTGTTCTTCTTTTTCTTTTCCTTCCTTCTCCACCCCCTTCTTCACCGTTGCCCTTCTCCTTCTCGGCTTATTTCTTCTCTTTTTTTTTTTGTTTTTTTTTTTTTTATTGTGTTTTTTTGTCTATCTCTCTCCTCTTCCTCTCTCACTCTCTCCTTTTTTTCCCCACTCTTTTTTTGATCCCCCCTCCTTCTCCTCTCCTCTATACCTCTTCGTCTTTCCTCTTCTTTCTTCGGCTCATCGCTTCTCTCCTCTTCTCTCTCTCTTCTCATCTCTCTTCCTCTTCTCTCCTCTTCTCTTCGTTCCCCTCTCCTCATACCCTATCTCCCCTCCCCTCTCCCCCTCTCCGTCTTCTTTTCGTTTTCTTCTCCTTCGATTCTCTCTTTCAATTTTTTTTTTTTTTTCTTTTGTTTTTTTTTTTTTTTTTTTTTTTTCCCTGCCACCCCCTTCCCTTACACCTTTCACATTGAAGGCCGATTACGCCCCAAAGGGGACCGGAGGAAAGAAGGAAGAAGTTTGGAGTCTCAAGGGCAAATTGTCGAACTGGAATCATATAAGTCGGGAACGGTCAGAGAAATATTTAATCTAAAGAAGTTAAAATTGTATTAGTTGAATAATCTGTACTTTATTATTATCTGTCGAATAAGAGAGAATAATTATAAAATTATTGAAAGTTTAATATGATTTAGTTAATATAAAAAACTATGAATATTTATTAAAAGTTGATAGACAAGTTAGGAATATGTATTTAATTTCTCTCCCCTCTTACCTCCTTACTCTTATATACCTTTTCTTCATTTCGTCACTAGTATAATTTAGCGACGGCGACGCTGGGGACAGAATTCCCTCATTTGGAAGAGTTAAAAAGGTCCCCCCGATGTGGCAACACTCGGACTGCGTGTGCAATAATGACCAAATTTGGTGCGGGAAGATTGGCCACTCTCGGCCTGCCCTCCCCGCCCCCCCGCCCCCCCGCCAGACGGCCCACCGCCCCAACACGCTCGCACCACCGCGGGACCCAGCGCTCGGCAGACGCGACCCGACGGCCGTCCTTGTGTGGCCCGCTTTTTGGGTCTTCTTCTGATTCTTCTTTCCTTTTCTGGTTCTTCCTCTCTTTCTTCTTCTGATTCTTTCTCTTTCTTCTGCTTCCTCTTTTTTTTTCTTCTTCTTCTATCTTCTTTCTTTTCTTTAAATGCTTCTTCTTCTTTCTCTTCGTTATTCCTCTTTTTTCTCTTCTCTAATCCATGATCTTCTGTCTGCATCTTCCCTTCTCTCCTCTTCCTCTTCTCTTCCTCCTCTTTTTCCTTTTCTTCTTTCGCCTCACCGTATCCTTAATTCTTCATCTTCTCCCCTTATTCCATTTTCTATTTTTTCTCCTTCTGCTTCCCTTTCGTCCGCTCTCACGCCTTTCTCCCTAAAAGAACGAAAAAGGCGAAGCAGTTAAGAAATATGGTTAGAGCGTCATAAACAACCCCTTTTCCTCTCTCTTCCTCTTCTCTTTCTTATTCTTTCTTATTCTCCATCTTTTCCTCCTCCTTCATCTTTATTTTGTTTGTTTATTTCCCCTCCTTCTTGTTTTTTTTTTTTTTTCCCTCCTTCTTCTCCTGTTCCTCTTCTTTCATTGATTTATTTTTTCTCCTTCTATACCCTTATCCCCTTATCCCATCCACCCTTCCTCACCTTTTCTTCTATATTTTTTTTTCTTCTATTTCTTCTAGCTTCTATCTCCCCTCTTCTTTTCTCTTTTTCTACTTCTTTTTCTTCTTCATATTCTTCACGTCTTCTTTTCCAGTTCTACTTCATCTTCTTTTTCTCCTCTTTTCTCCTCCTCCGCTTCCTTCTATATCCTTTTATTTCCTCCATTCCTTTCCCCCTTCCCCTCACACCCCCCCCACCCCACCCAGGTACCCCCGACTCCTCCTGCCCAGCAAAAAAAAGGAAAATAGTCATAAAACAAACGAAAGGTAAACACAGTCATCAACGCACGGGTGGCCGGCATCGATATTAAAAGCCTCGGTGGTTTTCCTGTGTGATCTCCCAAACGCCTTTTGCAGAGACATCGAATTAGCGATTTTGTTTCTCGATTTGGCGCCTCTTGTTGGGGCTTCGCTACTTTTTTTCATGTTAGCGTTTAGCGATTTTTTTTGGGGGGGGTGGGGGTTGGGGGTGGGAGGGGAGAAGGAGGGAAGGGGAGGGGAGGAGAGGAGTGAGGCTTTGTCTAGGTCAGAATATTAGCTTTGTGGGTTTGGTTAATTATTTTCCTAGCTTTGTTTTCGCGTTATTCTGATAGATTTCAGTTATATCGGAGTAGAATAATAGAATGGATAAGGGTTAGCGAGTTTTTAGCTACTTTATGAGGTTTGGGTCTTAGCGACTTTTTTAAGGGGAGACTTAAAAGAGAGAGTTCGCAGGTCTGGACCTTGATAAAGATTGCATTACGTTCGGACGCCCAGGGAGCTTAGACCAGTGACTCGTTTCCGGCCACGAGCTGCCTTGGAAATCGTTTGAATAAGGAAATGGGAAGATATGATATATGAGAAAGGAGGATGGGATTGGGAAATAGTAACAAAAATAGGAAGGGTTAATAGACACGTGGTCGTTTAGAAATAGAGAAGTTTAATGAAGTTCTATGAATAAAAAAAAGCGTCGCAAAGGAAGAAGTATAGGGGGATCGAATAACCATCAACAAAATTATCTGTGTCTCTTCTTCGGCTCCAGAAATAGATGAAATATATAATCATAGATAAATAATATTAAAGAAATGAATTACTAAGTATGTAAATGAATATACAGTATCGTAAAGAAAGGAATATAAGGAATCTAAAACCATCTAAGAAGGAATCGACAAGCATGAATACATAATACAAGATAAATAGAGTACTAAATAAGCATAAATAAGCATCGCACTGAAAGGAGAAAAGGGAATCGAACACTATTTGCAAATGGGTCGACAAGCATAGCTAAAGAACATAAAACATAATAGGATACCGAATATATAAACAAATAAATAGTGAACACCCTCGACAAAAGGATCGACAAATATAAATAGATTACACGAACATAAAACAAAATACCGAACATAAACAAAGATCGCAAATAAGGGAATGTAAGGAATCAAACACCCTCTACAAAAGGATCGACGAGCATAAAATGAAAATAAAACCCAAATTCTAAAACAAATATACAAACAAATAAGCATCGTAAAGAGGGGAATATAAGGAATCGAACGCCATCTACAAAAGGATCGACAAACATAAGTAGGAAAACACAAAATAACTAGATGAATAGATAAGCATAGCAAAAAAAAAAAAAAAAAAAAAAAATGGGGGAATATAAGGAATCGAACGCCATCTACAAAAGGATCGGCGTCTCACCTTCGGCTCCAAATGCCCCTTGCGCCCCCTGTCATTGAGGAACCGCGAGTGTGATTTCCTCTCGCGCTCAGTCATGTGGAGTGTCTGGAGTTTGACATTTCCACTTTGAGAGCCACTCCCCTCTACTCGCTTCCCCCCCCCCCCCCATCTTCTAAGTCCTCCCTGGATCTAAACTTTTTTCTAGACGTTTTCTTGTCTCGTATCTTCTGCTGTTTATCTTTTGTTTGTCTTTTCGAATAATTTCTCTCTCGACTTTGTCATCCTTTCCTTCTCTTCACATTAACATTCATATTTTCCTTTTTCCTCCTCTCTATTCTTCTTCCTTCCCATTATCATCGCTTTCTCTCTTCTTTCACATCGTCATTGTTGCTTTGTGAAGTGTGTGCCCCTTTATTTGTAAAACGGGAGGGGGGGTGTTTTTGCCATTTTTACAGATCATAACTATTATTCTCTCTCCCTCTCTCCCTCTCTCTCTCTCTCTCTCTCTCTCTTTCTCTCTCTCTCTTTCTCTCTCTCTCTTTCTCCCTCTCTTTCTCGCTTTTTTTCCCTCTTTTCCTCTCTCTCCCTTTCTATCATCCCTCTCTCCCAACCTCACCAATTCTCTCTCTCTCTCTCTCTCTCTCTCTCTCTCTCTCTCTTTCTCTCTCTCTCTCTCTCTCTCTCTCTCTTCTCCCATCTCTCTCTTCCTCCTCACCCTTCACCCTCCCTGCATCCTCCCTCACTCTACACCCTTCTCTCTCCTTTCCCTTCATCCCACTCCCCTGCATCCCCCCCCCCGCCCACCCCCACCTACTTCCCACCTCCAAGCCATAAATTCTTCCCTCTCGCGCCCACACGCCCACAACAGCAACAAATAGGCCTATAACTGTGACCACAATATTGGTAGGCCTATGCAGAGATTTAGTGCCTTATTTAGGATTTTTTCTCTCTATTTAGGTGTTTTTTATCTCTTTTTAGCGAGCGGGAGGGACCGGAGTCCGTAAGAGAGAAAATTAAGTTCTTAATTTTGTGCCTTAGACACTTTTCTTCGGTGAAGGAGGTGCTATAAAGGAAAAAAAAATGATGATGATGATAATTGTTTTGATCATGATGGTATTGATAATACTGATAATGGCGGTTATAATGGTCGTGAAGATGATGATTATGATGATTATGATGATGATGGTAATCATGAATATGATAATAATAACGATAACAACAGTATAATGATAACATTTACAATAATGATAATGATAGCAATAATGATAATAATTACAATAATGATAATAATGATAATGATAATAGTAATAGTGATGATGATAGTAATACTAATAAAGATAATCATGATAATAATAACAATAATAATAATAATAATAATAATAATAATAATAATAGTAATAATAATAATAATAATAACAATAATAGGTAATAATGATAATAGTAATAATGATAATAACGACAATAATTATATTAAGAGTGATAATAGCAATAATAATAATAATGAGAGTAATAAATGTGATAATAATAATGATAATGATAATAATGAATACTAACAGTAATGATGATAATGATAACAATAATGATAAAAATGATAATAATAATGATAATATTATAATGATAATGATAGTAATATTGATACTAATACTTATACTAATACTTATGATAAGAAACATAATGATAATGATAAGAATAACATTAA
>NC_051396.1:1729064-1731564 GCF_015228065.2 Penaeus monodon | reverse complement strand
TCTCTCTCTCTCTCTCTCTCTCTCTCTCTCTCTCTCTCTCTCTCTCTCTCTCTCTCTCTTTTTTTTTTTTTTTTTTTTGCTTTAGTGTGGGGATACTTGGATTGGGTGCTCATGTATATTTTCGTTTTTATGTGAATGAGTTTGACTTAAATTCAGAGTGTTAAAAAGTATTAAAAATGTACTAGAGCAATAAAAAAAAAAAAGAGGTATTAAAGTATTCCATAAATGTGTTACAGTATCAATAGGTACAAAGCTTCTCTCTAAAACAAAATTTTAAAACTCTCTGTTAGATTTCAAAATGGGCCTTTGAGACCGGCCATTCTGTGACAGCTCACGTGCCGCGTCTGAATACACAGGAGGGAGCCTAAAGGGCGGGTACGCACATACACTGACTCACTCATATGTATATAACACACACACACAATCTTAGACACAAAAGCAGAGACACAAACATATAGACACTAATACACACATACATACACACATACGCACACACACAACCTCAGACACAAAACACATAAGAAACCCTCCCTTCACCCCCCCAACACACGCACACACACACACACGCACACACACACACACACACACGTACACATACACAACACACCTACAATACCACTGAAGCTTTACCTGAGGTCGTGGGTAAGCAGGAGGGGGTAGGGGGTACCATGGGGGCAGGAGATCGCGAAGGGGAGGGGAGGGGTCCTGGGAAGGGGGGAATAGACCTTTGTCGGACGCTCGCCATTGTTATGTGCCCGTGAGCTTGTATTGCGATGTAGATCATAGTTCACGTGAGACATCACTCACATGACACGTGAGAGAGAGAGAGAGGGAGAGAAAGGGAAGGAATGAGGGAGGGAGGGAGAGGGAGAGAGCGAGAGAAGAAGAGGGAGAATGTGAGAAAGGGAGTGAGGTAGGTAGGGAGAGAGAGGGGGGGGAGGGAGAGAAAGAGAGAGAGAAAGGGAGATAGATAGATAGACAGATAGATAGATAGATAGATAGATCGACAGAGAGAGAGAGAAAGAGAGAGAAAACACCTATAAAGAGCTGAGTCTAATTGAATAGCCTGCAAAGAAAAGATAACCATAGGTAAGTGAATCCACGTGAGGTTGTGGATAGATATTCTGGGGAAAAAGAAGATTAAGCAGATGAATCCCTGGGTGAATCCATGAGTACATATTCCGTAGAGAGAAAAAAAAGGACAGACGCATCCATACACAGGTGAGTCTATTACTACACAACCTCATGACTCATCAACATTTTACATGAGTGAGTGAATGAGGGAAGGACATGAGTTTCGGTCGCGTTGAGAAATTCCCGCGGCGAGGAGTCGCTCCCAACAGGAATCTGGCAGAAGAAGACCACAGAAATAACAAAGACCAAAGAAAAAGAAAGGCGAAAAAGAAAGAAAGACAGAGATTGGATAAAGTAAGAAGAGAGAGAACCGAAGACAAAGAGTTCAAAAGTGGAGATAAGTAGAGAATATGAAGAGAATAGACAGACAAAGAGATTAGATACACGGAAAAAAAAACATAGAAACAAAAATCTTTCAAAAGAGTTTCTGAAAGTGACAAAGCTCTTACTTTCGTTTTTTCTTGTCCTTCTTGGAATCGAAGGCAAATGCTATTGAAACCAATTGAGTTTGGTGTTGTATCAACCCTGTTCATGTTTTCATTTATTTGTTCTTAAAGGGGCATTATACAGTCACAGAAAGAGAGAGAGAGAGAGAGAGAGAGAGAGAGAGAGAGAAGAGAGAGAGAGAGAGAGAGAGAGAGAGAGAGAGAGAGAGAGAGAGAGAGAGAGAGAGAGAGAGAGAGAAAGAGAGAGAGAGATACATACATACAAAGACAAACACACAGACAGGCCGAGCCACCGCCCAACGGAAGGCTCGGAGGCAACACGAGTCGGCGGCGCAGCGAGCAGGCGAACGCAACGAGACCGAAGACAATACAGCACATGGAGGCAAAACGGACAATAACCGAGGATGATAAAAAAACGGAAAGAAAAGAAAAGAAAAAAAAGAAGCAGCTCCATTTCTACCTGGGTGGCCGGGCTGTGAGAAAGAAGGGGGGGGAGGGGGGAAGGAGAGGGGAGGAAGGTATGAAAGGGAGGGGGCAAAGGTGGGGAGGGGGAGGGGAGAGGAGGGAAGGGGAGGGTTGGAGGGAAGTAGCTAACAGGGCATTGATGGAGGGAGGTGGGAAGGGGGAAGGGGAAAGGGAGAGGGAGAGAAAGAGGTGGATAGGAAGGAAGGGGGAAACGGAAGGGGGAGAGGGGATACAGAGGGAAGGAGGAGGAAGGGGAGTGGGTAGAGGAGAGGAGAATGGAGGGGAAAGGGAAGGAGGGAAAGGAAGAAGAGGGAGAAGAAAAAAGAGAAAGAGAGAGGGAGATAGGGAAAGTAAGCGAAGAGAAAGAGAGGGGAGATGATAATGAGAGGGTACTGAGGGGGTGGGAAAATGAGGTGTTAAGGGAAGATTGGGAGAGAAGGAAGGAAAGAGAAAAG
>NC_051396.1:1711564-1719064 GCF_015228065.2 Penaeus monodon | reverse complement strand
ATGTTTGCTTCCCTGTGATTATCCTGTTCGTCATGTCACACGCTTATTGCAGTCATTCGTTTGTCCTAAAAGTGTGTTCAGGGAGTATGCTCTTATCCATCTCTGTCTCTTTCTTTCTCTGTCACCCCCTCACCCCATCTCTCTCTCTCTCTCTTTCTCTCTCTATCTCTCTTTCTCTCTCTCTCACTCACTCTCTCACTCACTCTCACTCCACTCACTCTCCTCCTTCCTCCTCTTCTCTCTCTCTCTCCCCTCTCTCTCTCTCCCTCACCTCTCTCTCTCTCTCTCTCTCTCTCTCTCTCTCTCTCTTTCACACAAACACACAGACATACAACCCCGCCCCTATTCCCCCCTACCCACTACCCCCACCCCCCGCCAGCCCCCTATTGTCGCGAGGCATGCGCGCACCTCGTGAGGAATGTAGGCCTATTTACCTGCAAGAAAAGGTCCTCAGAAAAAGGTCCCAAGAAAAGGTCCCAAGGAGGAGCCCCGCCGGCACCGCTTTCCTTGCGCCTGAAAGACCAGATCGCGGTCTGGGTATTAGGATCTTAATGGTCTTATTTTTGTAAATCTCATTATCGGAGAGGCGCGTTTCAAGAATGTTAACGATCGCTGCTTTCGGATTCCGAGGGACGGGCGGCTGCGATGAGGGAGGAGACAGGAGGCAGAGGCAGTACGCAGGACGCAGGAGGCAGAGGCAGGAGGTAGGAGGCAGAGGCAGGACGCAGGAGGCAGAGACAAGAGCAGGAGGTAGAGACATAGGCAGGAAGCAGAAGCAGGAGACAGAGACAGGACGCAGGAGGCAGGAGGCAGGATGCACCGTGTGCAGTATGCGCATGTGCGGATGGAATGCGTGTGTCTGTGTGCGTTCATGCGCTCACGTCTATATCTGTCTAGCTATGTGTCGATAGGGGGATACGTGTGTGCAAATACTCTCTCTCTCTCTCTCTCTCTCTCTCTCTCTCTCTCTCTCTCTCTCTCTCTCTCTCTCTCTCTCTCTCTCTCTCGAATTTCGGGATGTAAACACAATAAATCCGAAATTAAAAGATAAATAAATAAAAAAAATAATAAATAAATAAAATAAAAACGTTTCTTTTCCTTAAAAAGAGACAGACAAGCAGAGAAATACATACACACTAACACACACACACGCATACATAGATACAGAAAAGAAAATAAGATAAGTAAAAGACAGAAATAAATAAACGCAATATAAATTCACGCAAAAAAGGAATAGCGACATCTCAGAAGGAAAAAAAGTCTAAAATGGTAATTAGATAATGATCTTGAAGTGAAAGCTACAGAAGAAGAATCTCTTTGCGGTAAAGGCTACTTTTTGGCAAGCTATGAAATCTGAAAAAAGCAAGATAACGATTTAGAAAAGAAGATGAGAATTTGCTGATTCTTCCATTTGCAAGTGATTATCTTTTTTTTTTTCTTTAAGTACCTAATATGTTAAAAAAATACAAATCTCCCTTTCTCTCACGCTCTATCACTATCTCTCTCTCTATCTATCTATCATCTATCTATCTATCTATCTCTATCTATCTATCTATCTATCTATCTATCTATCTATCTCTGTCTATCTATCTATCTATCTATCACTATATCTTTTCTCTCTCTCTCTCTCTCTCTCTTTCTCTCTCTCTCTCTCTCTCTCTCTCTCTCTCTCTCTATCTATCTATCTATCTATCTATCTCTTCTTCTCTATCTACTATCTCTTCTATCTCTCTCTCTCCTCTCATCTCTCTCTCTCATCTACTCTTATCTATCTATCTATATACTATCATCTCTCTCTCTCTCTTCTCTTCTCTCTCTTCTCTCTCTGTCTCTCTGTCTCTTCTCTCTCTCTCTCTCTCTCTCTCTCTCTCTCTCTCTCTCTCCCTCCCTCCCTCTCTTACAAAAAAAAGAGAGAGAAAATAAGAAGAAGAAGAAAAGAAAATAAAACCGTGTTGCTCCTCCCGCGAGATAAGAGTATGGAGATGGCCTTTTATGTCTCTTTCGCGGACTAACTATTTTGTGAACGTTTATATCTCCATTCTTATCTTATTTTCTTATATTTTCTTAAAGTAGGAAAGTTGGGAGTAAAATGGAGGAGAATTTTCTTAAGAAGGTGTCCTTTTAAAGATAATTTTTTTTTTAAAGAATAATGTTATGTTAATAAAATCAGGGAACACGATAGAATATTTTGGAACATAAACGTTAAGCTTTCGGGAAATTTTGAATTTGTTATATGTTCGTACTGAAATCTGATAAATGATTCTTTTTAATACATTATGATTAAAATAAATTTATCATACAGAAGTGGGCCATGGATTAAAGGTTGATAGATCTATAACTAGACTTAGAGACAGATGGCAGGAGAAAAATAGAGCGCGAGAGAGTGAGAAACAGAGAGAGAGAAAGAGAGAGAGAGTGAGGGAGTGAGAGAGAGAGAGAGAGAGAGAGAGAGAGAGAGAGAGAGAGAGAGAGGAGAGAGAGAGAGAGAGAGAAGAAGAGAGAAAGAGAGAAGGAGAAAGGAGAGAAGAGTGAGTGAGTGAGGAGAGAGGAGAGAGAGAGAGAGAGAGAGAGAGAGGAGAGAGAGAGAGAGAGAGAGAGACATAGACAGACAAACAGACATACAAAGATAGGCAGACAAACAGTTAGAAAACAGATAGAAAGTCACATGAAAAGACGGATAGATGAATAGATCTATCTCCTTGTGAGAGACGAGAGATAGAGAAAGGGATGGAATATAAGAAGAAAGGAAGGAGAAAGAGAGAAGAGAATGAAGTAAAGGGAAGGGAAGAGGTGGAGGGGGAGGAAAGGGGAGGAGAAGAGAGAGTGGAAGAGGAGAAGGAGGAAGAGAAGAAGGGAAGAAGGAAAGAAAGGGAAAGAGGAGAGTAGGAGGAGCTGGAAGAGAGCGAGAGGAAGGGGAAGGAGGAGGAGGAGAAGAGGACAAGGATGATTGGGTGAAGGGAGAAAGAGCAGAGAGCGGATACAAACAGGAGTAAGAGCAGAAGGAGAAGAGAGAGATAGGGAGCACGGATAAGGAGACGTAGGGAAGGAGGAAGACAAGAGCAGAAGAGGAAAAGGTAGGGAGAAGGGAAGGGGAAAGGGGGAGGGGGGGAAAAGGGGGAGGGGAAAGGGGGAGGGGAAAGGGGGAGGGGGTAGGTAGGAGGAAGAGGAGAAAGGGAAGGGAGGTAAGTAGTAAAAGCATGAATAAGGAAACGAGAGAAAGAGATAGGGCAAGAGCAGGAAGGGAAAGGGTGGAGAGGGAGAGGGAGGGAGAAACAGGAGAGGAAAGGGCAGGGGAGAGGTAGGTAGGCAGGAAGGGGAGGGGGGCAGGGGGGGGTAGGGGGATATTTTCTGCTTGACGACTCTGAGAGCAAGTCGTATATTCGCCCGTTACGACCCCCTTTATGCCTGACGTCGAACAAGTTCATTATCTATCCTCGGGCGGCTGTCTGGGCGGGGGCGGGGGGAGGAGGAGGAGGGGGAGGGAGAGGGTGGGGTAAGGAGGGGAAGGGAGAGAGGAGGGGTGAGGAGGGATAGGGAGAGAGAGGGAAGAGGGTCAAGGAGGGGGAGGGAGAGGCGGGGGAAGGGGAAAAGGGAGAGGGAGAGGAGTAAAGGGGAAGAGGAGGAAGGGTAGAGAGGGGAAGGGAGAGGAGTGGGGTAAGAGGGGAAGGGAGAGAGGTGGGGTAAGAGGGTAGGGGCAAGGGAGGGGGGGCGGGAGGGGGGGGGCCCGGGGGGGGGGGGGGGGGGTGCCGTAAAACCCCCAAACCTCGCAGTTTTTATTGGTCTTTGGTTTTCCGTGTTTTGTCTTTCACGAGTTTCACCTCATCATTAAAAAAAAGGAAAAAAAAGAGAGAAAAAAATGGAGAGAAAAAATATTCAATTTCTTATTAGTTTATCGTATACTAAAGACCGTCCTTTCGCGTTCGCTCGCTTTGTGTCGATAATTCAGGGGGTAAGCGAGTGTGTCTGAGGCACATGTGGCAAGTGAGCTATCTATGTATCTTTCTGTCAGTCTGTTTATCTCTTTTTCTTTTTCCTTTTTTTTAAAAAAAATTTTTAAAAATCTAAAATTTTTTTTTCCCTTTTAACCCCCTCCCATAACCCTTTTTAAAAAAAAGGTCACCCGCAAAAACGCAAAAAAATAGGGGTTGTAAATTTGAAAAAATTTTTGTTTTTGGGGGGTATTTTAAATTTTTGTTTTTTTAAAAATTTTTTTTTGGGTTTAAATTTGGTTCCGGGGACCCCCTTTTTTTTTAATTTTTTTTACTTTTTTTTCCCTTCTTGTAAAAACAACAACAAAGGGAATCTTGCACTACTGAAAAAAGGGGAAAGGGGGGGGAAAAAAGGGAAAAAGGTTTTAAAAATGGGGACAAAACGGGAACCGTGGGGGGGGGAAGGACTTTAGTAATCGAGGGAAAGGGGGAGGGGAGGAGAGTATCGGGGGGAAAAGGGGGGGGAAAAAGAGAAAGGGGAAAGGAGAAGAAAAAAAAATATTTTAATAATAGGTTTTTTTCCAAGGAAATTTTTTTTTTCCCCAAATTTTATTTTATTTTTAATTAAAAGGGGGGAGGGGGGTGGGGGGGGGCGGGGGGAGGGGGGGAGAGGGGGGAGGGGTTTTTTGGGGGGGAGAGTTTTCCAAAAGACGGGGAAGAAAGAAGGAGGAGTGGGGAAAGAGGGGGAGAGAAAAAGACGAAAAAGGGGAGAGGGGGAAAAAGAAAAAAGGAGAGGAGGGGGAGGGTTGAAAATGAGGGGAAGGGGAGACCGGGAGGGGGAAGGAGAGGAGGAGAGGAGAGAGGGGAAGAGGGGAGAGAGAGAAAAGGGGAGGGGGAAGAAGGATAGAAGATAGATGGGGATGGGGGAAGGGGGAGAGAAAGGGGAAAAAAAAAAAGGGGAAATAAAAGAAAATAATAGAGAGAGAGGAGGGGGGAAGAGAAAAAGGAGAGGAGGGGGAGGGGAAGAGAGAGGAGAGGGGGGAAGGGAGAGAGGAGAGAGAAAAGAGAGAGAGAGGAGAGGAAAAGGGGGGGAACGGAAGAAAGGGGAGGGAGGGATTAAAGGGAAAAGGAGGGGGGGAAGAGGAGATGAGAGGAGAGGAGAGGGGGAGAGGGGAGAGGAGAGGGAGGTTTGGGGGGGAAAAGAAAAAGGAGAGAGGAGAGAAAAGGGGTGACGGGGAGAGAGGGGAGAGAGAAAGGAAGAGGAAGAGGGGGAGAGGATGGAGGGGGTTTTTGAAAAGGAGAGGAGAGGAGAGAGAAACCCTTTTATTCATAATTTTAAAAAACAAATTCCCAAACAAAAACAAAGGGACTTTGAGGCCCTTTTTTTTTTGGGGAAGGGAAAACCCAAAGGGACGGGAAAAATTCCCCCCTGGGGCTTTAATAGCAGGATAAATAAAGGGGAGAAGGAGAAAGAAGAAGGGGAGGGAAGGGGAAAGGAAAGGGGGGAGGAAAAGGGATGGAGATGATAAGGAAAGAAAAAGGGGGAAGGGGGAAAAAAAGGGGGGGGGGATGAGAGAGATGGGGAGAAGGAGGGGGGAGGGGAAAAAAGGGGGGGGGGAAAGGGGGGGGGAGGGGATGGGGGGAAAAAGGGGAAAGGGGGGGGAGGGAAAAAGGAAAAGGGGAAAAAAGGGGGGAAAAAGGGAAAAAAAAAAAGAGAGACAGAGAGAGGGGGGGAGGGGGAGAGGGAAGGGGGAGGGAAAAGGGGAAAGGGGGAAAAGGGGGGGGGGAAAAAAGGAAAGGGGGGGAAAAAAAGGGGGAGAGGGGGGAAAAGGGGGGCCCCCGGGGGGAAGGAGGGGGGAAGGAAAAGGGAAAAGGGGGGGGGAAAAAGGGGGAATTGGAAAAAAAGAAGAGGGAAAAAAAAGGGGGGGAAAAAAGAGAAAAAAGGGGGGGGGGGGGGAAGGGGGGAGGAAGGGGGGGAGGGGAAAAAGGGGAAAAAAAGGGGGAGGGGGGAACCCAAAAAGGGGGGAGAAAAGGGGGGGAAAAAAAAAAAATTTTTTGGGGGGGGGGGGGGAAGGGAAAAAAAAAAGGGAAACCCAAAAAAAAAAAGGGGGGGGGGAAAAAATTTTTTAAAAAAAAAAGGGGGGGGGAAAAAAAGGGGGGGGGGGGGGGGGGGGGGAAGGGGGGGGGGGAAAAAAATTTTTTTTAAATTTTTAAAAAAATTTTTTAAAAAAAAAAAAAAAAATTATGTAAAAAAAAAAAAAAAGGGGGGTTTTTGGGGGAAAAAAAGGGGGTTTTTTTTTTTGGGGGAAAAAAGGGAAAAGGGGGAAAAAAGGGGGGGGGGGGAAAAATAAAAAAAAAAAAAATTTGGGGGGTTTAAAAAATTTTTAAAAAAAAAAAAAAAACCCCCCCCCCCCGCCGGGGGGGGGAAAGGGGGGGAAAAAAAAGGGAAAAAAGGGGGGGCCCCAAAAAAAGGGAGGGTGGCCCCCCCAAAAAAAACCCGGGTTTACCCAAAGGGGGCCCCGGGGGGGGGGGGGTTTTGGGTTGGGGGGGGGGGGAAAAAAAACCCGGGGGGGCCCGGGGGGAAAAAAAAAGGGGTGGGGGGGGAAAAAAAGGGGGAATTTAAAAAAATTTTTAAAAAAAAAGGGGGGGAAGGGGGAAAAAAAAGGGGGGGGCCCAAAGGGGGGGGAAAAAGGGGGGGGGGGCCCCGGGGGGGGGGAAAAAAGGGGGAAAAAAAAAAAAAAAAAGGGGGGAAAAAAAAAAAAAGGGGGGGGGGGGAAAAAAAAAAAAAAAATCCGACGATTAGGCCAGAAATTGCAATAAAAGCTTCAAGCTTCTAGATTGCAAAGGCAGAGGCCGCCTTAATGATGATGCGACGATTCAAATCTACATTAGTTCATTGCAAAAAGCTCTTGAAGTATGTGAAGCCTACCGGATTCCGCAGAGCAAAAATCGACGCGGCGCCGTTATTTTGGTCTTTCCGTTGGTCTTCTGTGGGTCTGACGGCCTCCAGCGAGGCGTCGGTCCGTCTGTATATATATATGTATATATATATATATATATATATATATATATATATATATATATATATATATTATATATATATATATATATATATATATGTATATATATATATATAAATGTGTGTGTGTGTGTGTGTGTGTGTGTGTGTTGTGTGTATGTGTGTGTGAAAAGGAAAACAGCAACAGTAACGTATGCACGCTACTGTGTTTGTGTTCATACATACATATGCGTATACATATAAACATATATGCATATATGCATGTATGTATATACACATTTATCCATTCATTAGAGCTCCCCCCCCTCCCCCCTTGTAGGCGCCCCGGCCACCTGGCGACGCGTGGAAGGAAAGGTGACAGATTGCCAGCGTTGCCAACGGGAGCAGCGCAGGCCCTCGCCCTCTCGCTCGGCACCTCGCACTCGGACGCCACTCGGTGTGACCCGAAGGAGGCGCTGCGGGAGGGCGGCGTGGGGGTGCATTGGGCTGGGGGAGGGGGTGGATTGGAGGGAGGGCCACGGAGGGGGAGGGACGCTGGAGGGGAAGAAGGAA